>NW_019154089.1:39255854-39344354 GCF_002288905.1 Enhydra lutris kenyoni | reverse complement strand
TGTGTGTGTGTGTGTGTGTGTGTGTGTGTGTGTGTGTGTGTGTGTGTGTATTCCCTGTTGTTTACAAAGCTTGACGGTGAGTAATGTGAAGTTTTACAAAGTTGTATGTGGCTAGATTCTCCACTTCTGAAAAACCAGTAATAACATGTCTCTGTAGGAAGAGAGTCACACAATGGCCAAAGATCAAAAGTGTTATTTTGAGAAGGAAAATGAGATCAACTCCTTTCACAGAAGTCTATAAATTAATTAATGTTTATAAGGAACTTTCATATACTCGTACAAAGGACACTGTGAATGTAAATTTTATTTTATTTTTTCACGTAAATGTTTTTAAAGGCTCTTGGTTGTGTAAGACTACATCAGGAACAGGGCAGTGATTAGTATGCTGGGAGGCAAGGAAGGATGTTAAAGAAAGCAAAAATAGAGACATACTCTACTAAAAAGCCAATACGGATGACCCATTGCAATCACTATGCAAAAGGATGCTTTTAGGGTACATTTTCTGTACAGATAAGCCAGGTGAAATCTGGAAATAAATTTTTTAGCTCAAGGAAAGCCAAGTTTTTCAGTATAAGTAAGTTTTAAATAAGCTTTTAAAAATACCAAATCAATTTAAAGTGCTAACAGCCTTACCAGGACGTAAATTCTTAAACAATTAGCCTCATTCCCAACCGGATCAAACATAAGCAAGCAGCCAAGACAGTTTAGCTCCTAAGCTTGGTGTGTTCAAAGAGATTCTTGATTTGAGCCGAGTGTGATCTCCAGATGCAGTACAAGCCTTTTACACACAGCTCCATGGGAAAGCATTTTCTGGAAACAGATGCACCTTGTTTAAAACCAATGTTTTGTTTCTGAAAAAATTGGGTACAAATAGAATTTTTAAAAATTGAATCATATTTCAAATGCCCTGGGGAGGCTCATATCACAGGGAACTCTGTCATGAATGTTTTTGCAAGTGAAGAATTAGTTTATGAATTGAAAAAGCACCTCTAATTTATATGCCGCATTGATTTCTTGGTTTTGTTTTATAATTACGTGCTTGCTTTTTGTGGCTTATTTTGAACAACTTTTTGAAAAACAAAACCATTTTTTCTCCTTGAATATTTAGGCTTGAGATATTTTCTTTTCTTTCTAAGTGTAACTTTTAACAAATTCTGGGACTAAGGCCCTTCACCTCTACCCCTGAACTCCACCCCCATCCCATGAACATAACTCCATTTTTGAAATGGAAGCCAATGGAGTAATATAACTAAATTTACTGAAACTTATTTTAATGTCAAGTTTTAGGAACTCAATCTGTTTCTGGGGCATGGCGTTCCTACTTGCTGTTTGACAGCGGATTTATAAGGAACTGAAGTGAAGGGACAGAAACAGCCTGGATTTGTAGCTCACCCTTGATCAACGCCAAGAAACGCAGTAATGATTCAGTTGAGCAGAGGTTCCCAAACTTTGATGCAGGAATCCTTTTGTTTCTTAGTAATTTTTTTTTTTTTTTAAAGATTTTATCCATCCATTTCACAGAGAGAGATCACAAGCAGGCAGAGAGAGAGATAGAGGAGGAAGCAGGCTCTCCGCTGAGCAGAGAGCCCGATGCGGGACTCGATCCCAGGACCCTGAGATCATGACCTGAGCCGAAGGCAGAGGCTCAACCCACCGAGCCACCCAGGCGCCCCAGTAATTTTTTTTTTTTAATACTGCCACTCAGCCAAAATAAATACCTGACAGTTCATTTATTAAGTAGTTAGACTCAAATAACCTACTAAGTATGTATGTCTTAACAACATAGTAGCAGCTTGAAAAAAAAATGGTACTCATAAATTGGAAGAAACAAGGTCTATTTTTATTTCATCCTTTAATAACCAAACTTTCTTACTAAAGGGCATATACACCTGTTGGGAACTATACACCTTCTCAAGTCCTGGAATTAACTGTATACTGCTACATTCATCCACTTTAACTGCCACACAGCATTTACTTTCCTCACCTGTCTCCAAAAACCCAGCTTTAGAAAGATATGACATCATCAAAAGGAATGTAGCGCCATCTAATGTTAAAACTGAACTACTTCAGCTAGTAGCTCATTGGGTGTCTGACAGATCAAATATTACTGTTTTCCTCAAAAATAAGGAATACCCCCCAAAATATCTTCTATAAGTTGACTGTGTGGCACCCTGGGGTGCCTTGGCACACAGTTTGGGAACCACAAATTCAGCACCAAGATGGAAGCTATTTCCATTTTTTTTGAAATGACTGAACCCCATCTCAAGGTTTCACTACCTTTTTCAACACACGTACATACCCGAGACCTGAAATCTGTAGTTGTTTCTATGTACATCTTATCCCCAGTTAAAGATACCGCCATCCCAGGCAGGTCACATTTAATACTTTAATGGCAATACCTACCCCAATTCATTTAAAGATAATATACTTATACTAGGGGAGCAAAAAAAGAGGCTATTTTCCTCATATAACTAAAGTTTTGTGTTGTAGTATAACCTAATATTGAGTGTCAAAAATGTTACTGAACCTACTGCTATGGGTGCCATCCTTCTCTAAGATGGAAGATATTACATATTCGGGTATAATGGCTGAAAGGCATGGCTACATCATATGAAAAGGTTGCAAAAGGGGTCAACTGCTTTGTGAAGATGGTGTTAAAAGCACAAATTCAGGGTGATAAGTCGAAATCTTCCATGTCAGCTGAGACGCAGTTTTCTCCAGTAAACCCAAGTACAAGTTAATGACAAAATGATGTCATTTCTGGTCTACTCCTGGAACCAAAACGTTGACCCTCTTCCATCCTTTGCGTACAGCCTACTGACTTCCATTTGCTGCTGAAGATAAACTGCTGATTCAGTCATGTCCTGCTACTGCTGCTGTCATCACACCACGATCCCTTTGCAATCAAACTCTGGCCTTACATTCGACGGCCACCCTGCCTGGTTCAGCCCTAAGCCTTGCCACTTCGCACTGCTTCTGCCCTGAGATTGCCCTCTCTCCTGTGAATTTTATCTGTCTGTGCCCTTCCTTTCCTCTCTCTGCTACTTTGCAAAAGCCTCCCACACAATCCCGGGTAAAAGCAGTTTAAAAGAATGCCCTTGGGTGGAATAATCAGCCCCCGTGATTAGTTAGTTAGGTCCTGGCTGAATCTGAACTTTAGCGATGGCTGACTCAGGACCCAGGCAGTCTGCAGCCTCTGAAGAGCCAATTTGAAGGAAAACTCCATTCAGTTTTGTTAAGTGTGGCGTTTTTGATCGGCAAGGCATAGAACCTTAGTATCTAAAGTGGATTGAAACTAACTGGATTCTAATGGCTGTGTGTCCACTGCAGAGATACCTATGCTTCTCTGAGGCAAGGAATTTCACAGGTCTTAACCCAGTGCAGGGTGGGGGGAACTGAAGTGTGCTGAAGAAGACGGGAATAACCACACAGTGAAGGACACCCCAGTATGTTACTGAGAAGACCGTGGCTTAGAGGCCCTTACTCCTTTCTTTAGCAAGATTTGTATTTTGTTGGGGCACCTGGGTGGCTCAGTGGGTTAAGCCTCTGCCTTCAGCTCAGGTCATGATCTCAGGGTCCTGGGATGGAGGCCCACATCGGGCTCCCTGCTCGGCAGGGAGCCTGCATCCCCCCACCCCTGCCTCCCTCTCTACCTACTTGTGATCTGTCAAATAAACAAAATCTTAAAAAAAAAAAAAAGGATTTGTATTTTGTTCCTTCTTAATGTTTGGTCATACAGCATTCTATCTCAGAAATACTTTAGCTCATATAATGACATTTAAGAAAAAAAAAATAGCAAAAACCTAGAAGCCTTTTCCAGTGCCAGGCTCATTTAGAAAGTTTAGCTTCTGACTAAGGCAATGATGCAATGTAACAATACCAAATTCTTTCATAATATTTAGGGGTAAGTGATTACTTGTGGAAACTGTAATGTTTCCTAACAAACCAAGGGTTTCAGGGACAGACCACCCAAATGTATTATTATATAAAGATGTCAGTTACATAATTACATGAGAAAACAACACATTTTACTTTTTTGTTTTTTAACAACAATTACCTCTCTAGGGAAGATGGGCTGAATTAGCTGCTTAGCAAAGTGCCTCCTAGGAGCTCCAATTATCTTAGACACATTTAAACTGGAACCTTGATAATGTACATTTAACATGAGGAAAAAGAAATGTCTTTTCTCCCCTCCATCCCCCACTCCTGCCATGTCTGAAGTGACTTTCTGGAGACCACCAACAGTGAACATGCATTTAAAAACTCCAATTCAAATTTAAACACAGACCATACACCAGTTCGCTTGTTGTAGAAATTTTTAGAATTACCTACTTAAAAGGTATTATTCTTTAAAAATAAGCAGAAGTATTTTTAAAATGAGTATTCATTTGCATTTAATTCAAATGGTATTCATCAACACCTGTGTACATTGGGGGTGTACAATAAATGGTTTTAAAAATGATATTCTTTATGTATAAAACAAAAATATTTGCTTTAAATATTTAATGCTTCATTATTCATATTTTTAGTATTTTGGCAGGCAGGCCAGCTGAGTGTCTAATGGCAGAGCAAGGGCTCTGTTGGTGATGTCCACGTTAGCAAAATAGAGTCCCCATCTTCGAGAGTAGTTTGTCATAGCTTACTAACAAAGATGGCAAAGGAATAGGATGTTTTCATCAAAAAGCTCAGTGGTTCTCAAAGGTGCTACTGGTATTTCAGATAGAATATTCTTCCCCGTGTGGAAGGACTCCTGTGTTTTCTGGCTGGTACCCCAGTCCCTCCCCATGAAACACACCAGTAGGGCTGCCGGGTCACCGTGATCATCAAAACATCCCCAGACATTTCCAGAAGTCCCCTAGGCAGCACAAGTACAGCCTCCCGTTGGAAACCACTGATCCAGAGTCCCCACTCACCACAGAAACAGAGTCACCGTGAAGTCTACTAAACCTCCTTCATGCAGTTAACAGGGAGACAGGGTGGTTCCTTATTAACTGTGTATAACTTCACTTCCTCATCCTTCAGTATATTTCTCAGGGTCTCACACATTATGAATGATTCTCACAAACTTCCTCAGAGGAGAACCTTCAGGTCAGTGGGCTGTTGTGAGAATATACCTACAGGAATGTGCCAAGAACCCACTTCCCTTATACTCTTGGTTGACCTCAGCCCTGCCTGCTAGCTGAGTGAGGGAGTGGGCCAGGGAGATGGGATTAGAGAAGACTCTCTTGAGACTGATTTTGCCATCTACGAGAGGGAGCCTCGGGGTGAAGAAACCCAAGTACCCCCACAGAGCTGACGCATGTGTGAGCAGAGCAGATCCAACACTGCAGCACCCCATCCGCTTGTGACTGGCAGCTAGATCTACGTCTGTCCTGCCTTGAAATGGCAGCTTGGCCTTACGGGAAAGAGGTTGGGGAAGCACAAGCCCAACTTCTCGAACACAGTAATTTCATACTCAACTCTACCTTTCTGCACTACTGTTCTTCACACTGAACCCTCTCCCAGGACTCAGATACCTCGTGTAGCCAACTGGCTACCCAAAGTCCCTTGTAGTGGTATCCCACCCAGGTCACCCCTCCTGCAAGAGAGACTCCATCTCTAAAGTTACCCCTCGTTTCTAATCTTGTCCCACTGATGTTTCTGATGCAGGTTAAATGTTAGAAAAGCAATCCGATTAAGTCAAATCATATATTCTGAAAACTTGATACTTCCCTTGCCTCCATCCTCCCTTTGGTATTTTTCATTGACCCTAAACAATTTCTACTTCATGTACTTTCAAGGCAGGGTGGAAGCAAAGAAGAGAGGAAAGGAAAACACTTAGAATTTTCCATGTTAGGTGTAGGTAAATGTACCTTGGGGAAAAGAAAGATAAAGAACCATTTGTAGTACCCAGTATTTACCTTCAACAAAAGAAGGTCAAAGGTCAACTAACAGATTGGACTGGAAGGAAAAAATTTCTGCAGCCTTTCCAAAAATTGCTATATAAACCAAGGACACCAAAATAGCTAAACTACCGATTTCCGTGTCCTAGAGATAATCCCGGTGAAGGATACGTATTAAAGGATATGCAAATGATGCTTTGGCTCTTACAAGTTTTCTGCACACTCCTAGCTCATGTAGTCCTTACAGTAGTGAAGCAACGGGCGTTACTATCCCTTGAGCACAGTGGAGGAAAACAACTCAAAAAGCCTGAACTAGTAGTAAACAGCTGGCGAGCTTCAATGAAACAGAAGAGCTTATTTTATCAAGGACTTCTGGAATCAGACTCTTATCTTTCCCCACTGCCCAGGAAAAAGCAGGTAGCAGGATGGGTCACCTGACTTAATGCAGAGTCATCCCTTTAATGACTGCTGATGGTAGGGAGGCAAAGCAGACAGTAATGGACACCTGCCCATGGAGGGTGGGGATGGCACCTGGCCACATTAGTGTTGCTGACTTTCTATTGGAGTCTCAACTCAACTATCCATTTAGTGAGGTCTCTCGGTCATTACCTTGCTTGGGAATTTGTAAATAACTTCTTCAAAGACTTTCCTGATCTGCCTCATTCCTCTTTCCTTACCTACCCGGCACACTCCAGAAGTGTACGATTTTATTGTATAAGAGGGATGCTAATGAACTGCTTGCCACTTGTGCCAAAAACTGTGTCTTATGTGAACACACAGCTTTCCCACCCAAGAATCGCCTTCAGATGAAAAAAAAATAAATTATTCCAGGCACCATTCTGGGGGCTAAGGACATCTACAGGTGCGCAACCCAAGGTTCCTATCCTTAACAAGACCAGCCCCTGGGATAACTATAATTCAGTGAGACAGGCAGACAGCTTTTAATCTTCTCATTTTTGCAGGTGGAAATGTTGAGTGACTTGCACATATTCTGTGCAGTTCAACCAACATTTATTAAGCACCGGCTACATGTCAGACACTGTGCTAGGTGCTGGGGGAAAAGGCAAGCAAACAGATCATTTTACAACTGTGCTGCAAATGCTACAGACCACAGTGTGTCCAGAGATCTCTGGGGTACAGGGGAGCCCGATCTCAGGGTCTAAGAAAGGCCCCTGTGAGGGAAGGCATTTGAAAAGAGTTGAGGTTGAATATATGTGTCAGATTAACTTTGCTATACATTTTATTTAGTTGGAATACAAAATTTATAGCAATAACTTAACATTTACTAAAAGCCCTTACACTTACTACAATGAATTAGGAAGAAATTTTGGCTATTCAAAAAGCCCTCATATAAACCAAACTTTTAAATCAACTGAGATTTTCATTTTCCCGAATGTACAAGCTCTCTTTCCAATATAACCACCTCGATGTGGTGAACAATAAACCTCTCCTCTACTATTTAGTCAATTTCTGTTATAATACAATTATTTTTGCTGAACCTTGGAAGCCGAGTGTACAAAATTCTGCCTTTTACACTGGAAAGCCCTTTCACAAACAACCTACAAACTCCTTCCTCCAAATAATCTGTCTTCCCCCCACCAACCCCGAGCTCAGAAGATCTCCTTAATTTGGGCTACCCAAATCTGGCACCTCGTTCCTCAACTCTTGCTATGTCCCCATTGCCAAGGGTCATCTTATCACTCTGGCCACAGCATTCAAAGATCTCCAGATGCTGCCACGTTGGCCTTTGTCTCTTCAAAGTCCCCTCCCCTGACGATCTCTTCAGAACCAAATAGAAGGTGCTATTTCCTTCCAGACAACTAGCACGCCTTCCCACACCACTTCTGTTGCTCTCTCTCAACCTTCTTTGCCGTAGGATTTTCAGTGAAGATCCAAATGGCACCAGACTACATACAATCATAGCACGGCAGCCTGTGGGAAGCTGAAGGGACAGTAGATCATCTAAGCCCCAAGCTCTTCGGATTCTTCTGCCATCATTTGTAGGTGGAAGGAGGTTGACGGAGAAGGGGACGACAGGCAGGACCTACCACTCATCCTCCTCACCTTCAGCTTAACCATTACAATTCCATGTCAATCTCGTTTCCTAGTTACGTACAGTACAAGTAAAAAAAAAAAAGGGAAAGAAAAACACAAATGGTGTGCAAATAAATCTCTGCTTAAAAAAGGCAATGTAGGGGCGCCTGGGTGGCTCAGTGGATTAAAGCCTCTGCCTTCAGCCTGGGTCATGATCCCGGGGTCTTGGGATTGAGCCCCGCATGGAGCTCTCTGCTCAGCGGGGAGCCTTCCTCCTCTCTCTCTGCTTGCTTCTCTGCCTACTTGTGATCTCTGTCAAATAAATAAAATCTTAAAAAAAAAAAAAAAGCAATGTAAAACCAACAGTCTATTTCCAAACATGCTGAATCACTTTTACAGAGAGTATGCATGATGTGAACCTTGCAAATATCTGTGATTAACAGGGGTCTCTAAATGCCTAGCCCCTTACTAAATCTAATCCTTCAGTTTAAAAACTGGCCTGGGCTACACAGAAAAGAGGAAATGTGATTTATTGATGGATGTGCTTGAAGAATAAAGGGACTGGCGTTTTACGGCTGTTTTTCCCATTAGCTAGCTGCTAAGCCACTTCACTTCCCCATGCCTCAGTTTCCTTGTCTGTAGAATGACAACTTTTGTCCATGAAGGCATTTTCTGGCTTCAAAATTCTGTTCTATAAAGAAGACTTTGTAAGTATTTGCAAGTGGGGGACTGAGCCACTTTTTCCCTTCGTTCCCCATGTCTTGAATAATGTAGCTTTCTTTTCCAAAGGTGGGCGGGGGGGAGTGTCCCGGGACGTGGGCAACAAAACACCAGCTTTCATTCAGTCTAACACCAAGACTAATGGAATGTTTACAGACAGACTGGCTGGCCTCAGCCCTTCAGTTTCTCCCCTTTCATCTTTCTAATCCTCCTTTCAATCTGTCACCCCCTCACATCTCTTTCCTTCCCTCTTAGCTCTGCTCCAGTTAAGTTGAACATACCTTTAAGTGGCTACTGTGTACAAGGCACTGTGGGTCAGCACTCGGCTTACGTGAAGACGTGGGACCCACAGCCCCGCGTGGCAACGCCTTCTGTCTTAGGAGAGCAGCTCTGGTGCAGCACAGAGGACAGATTACAGATGCAAAGATCAGACGGGCACGCTGACCTAAGAGATGAGGCATGAAATTCTTTGACTTCAAGTCAGTTAAGCTGGAGGCCTGACTGGCAAGTTAGAGAGAAGCTGCTCATTATTAAGTAACTAAGCCCACAAGCACACACTGAGTCACCGGAGTTCCAGGCACTGTACTAGACGCCACGGCTAGGAAATGGAAAGACCTTGTGCCTGCACATGCTCCGAAAGGAGAGACAAGACTTGGGGAGTGGGTCTGGTGCCTAAGAGGACACAAGGAGAGGGGGTTTTTGTTTGAAACAACTGGCATGGGGTGGGGGTGGGATAGAATGATTGAACTCCAGTTGGAATCATGAATATTTAAGAGACTGATGTTAAGGGGATGTTGGGACCAAAGGGTTCCTGGGCAGTTCCTGTGAGCATCTGGATCCAGGATTGGAAGAAAGTCAGCGACACGGAGAGGCGGACATCTTCACAGGTGGAGTCACAAAGGGGAAGCATGCTCCTGGGGAAACACAGGGAGGGAAACGCTGATGGCAGGGACAACACCTGACATGGATCTACATTCAAGGGGTCGAGAGGCCAAGAAAACTCAGTGAAGAGGACAGTGAACGGAATCAGGAAAAGAAGCGTAAGGGCCAAAGTAAGGACAGAGAGAGCTCAGAAGGAGGTACTCAAACACGACAGGGAGCAGGGCAGTCAAGTAGGGTAGGGAGAGGAAAGTTGCCGTGGGATTTGGGCGTCAGTTAATCAAAACCTTTGAGAGAAGAGCATCGTTTCCTATCTTCACGGAGTCGTTGAGATTCTCCTTCCAGCAAATCGGCACTTGAGGGAATGAGAAACTGCACAGTAGACTGAGGTACAGACTCAAATATGCTGTTCTTTTTTCTTTCCTTTAGAGTCTGGAGGGGGCCAGAGCAGGCTCATGGGCCAAGGAAAATAAAGGAGCCTTCTAGAAGGTCTCCTCATTGTGTCTATGCCTCCAACAAAAAATGACGATGTCAACTGTAAGGTAAGGGTTTCTGATCTTTTGCGTAACTTTCCTCTGGTCACTGAGCTACCTGCGGTGGTTGTGGTGGTGGTGGTGGTGACGGTGACGGCAATAGTGATCTAGATCAACCCAATGGGGCCTCCTGGATGGACCGTCCCCACAACTGGGACACATCTGGGATGATTAGTCAGGCTGAGGCTTAAAGAGAAAAATAGCTGTCTTCTAGGACAGCTGAACCCCAGGGAGAGGCAATGGGACTGTCGATGGAGAAAAATGTACAATGATAGGAACACACCTCAGGTAAAAATAAATAAATAAATAAATAAATAAAAAATTAGCAGATAGGTTTCAAATGTGTGCCTTGAATCCAAGTCTTAAGCGCAGATGAGTGGTGATAGAGCCTGAGCTGCTTCTTGAATGAACAACTCAGGGTCATAGGCTACAAGTTACTCTGAAGAGATAAATATTGCTAAGTACTGGCGGGAAAGCAAGCTAACAGTGGCGGTAGTAGTAAGCAGAAGGGAATAAACAGCATTGTTTCCAAAACCTGCAGTAAAGGTTAAGACACAAATATGTGTATTTCTATGTATGTATACATCTAGAGTGATGTAGTCACTCATTTTCCATGTCTTAGTTCCTTTTCCATGTACTAATTCATTTAATCCCAACTCTAGGTGGCAAGGCCAACAATCATTTCTATTTTACACAGAAAGGGAGGCAGACCCAGAGAGAGGTGGAGTAACACCCACCAGATCATCCAGCCAGTGAATGGGACAACAGGGACGTAAAACCAGTTCTGCCCCCTCCCAAGTCCACACCGAACTGCAGGTGAGATGCTGTGCCAGGACATGGACACGGCTCTGATCTACACCCCACTTAGGAGAGACCCAGATGGGGGCTGACTGGCCATTTTGTCCCTCTCCTTAGTTCTTCTCTCACGCAAAAGCAGAGAGAGCACACTTTCTGTAACACCTTTAACATATTTTTAAAATAAATCAAGCCATTAGTGGAGGAAAAAAAAAGAAAGCCCTCCTAAAAATGGCTGTCCATGTTCCTATGTGTGAAGATTCCAGATGGCAAGTCCTGAGGCTCAAGTCTAGCAAATGAGCTGGGTCTCGCTGCAGGGTACACACTCTGATCACTGTATTTCCGAGGCTACTTCCTCTGTGTCTCTTACAGCCTGTTCTCTCTCCTCCCATATAGGAAACAAAACCTCCCCTGCCCCATCCTAACAATAAAACCCCAACACACATCCATCTTGATTTGTCCAAACTTACTCAGACTTCTCCACATAAACCCTTCATTGAAAACAAGTTTAGTCCCGACATGCTAGATTTCACAGTACTCACACCTGCACCCAGGTCCGCTTCACGGACGTGTGACCTGGGCCGTGGCCCGGGGCCTGGCTTGTGACAGGGGCCAAAGCTCAGAAGGGCTCTGTGCTTCAAGCTTAATGCCCTGTGGCCGCCATGTTGACATTTTCAACCATGTTATCTTTGAACTTGTGTTATGTAAGTGAAGTCTAATGGAACTATGACACATGTGCTGGAGCAGAGGGGACACATGGATGAGAGGAAATAGCTCTGTATTTTAGTGCTTCGAGGGCACCATTTTGCTTGCTTTTTGAACGAGAAGAGATTTTCGTTTTCACTGGGCCCCGCAGCCCATGTGGGCAGCCGTCCCTGTCACCTTCCCCTCCCCTGCCCCCATGCATTTTGTGTGTCTGGGTCCTTTACTCACTTCTGCACCATCCCCATTATTCATTTCCTTGTATTTAGACCTTAATAGATTATATACACGTCTGAAGGGAGAGTCACTATCCCCTCCCTCTCTCTTACAAGCTGCGCATGTCCAAGGGCCTAATAAAGTTCTAAGGGCACAGAGGTAGTTGGCAAGTATTTGCACAGTCAGTACACCACTCCAGTGAGATAATTCTTCAATTTTCCATGATGAGTGCAACTGCATTTTTTCTAAATTATAGACTCTGGTTCCCAGAACATGATAAAGTGAGCAAGCCCCACTTTCCATAGAGGGCTGCGAAAAGAATGACTTCTTCCCTATTTGTTTGCAAGAAAAAACACTTCATATTAATAAAACAATGATAAGTGGCTGGATATTAGGTTTGTTTTTAAGGGCTTTATTTCCTTTTAACTTTTTGTTAAATCTGAGCATCAAAGCATTTTTGAAAGTTTACTGTTCCAGCATCTAAGATTCCAAAACATGGCAACTGACTTTTCCTAAGGGTTGAGTGCTGCTTCATGCAATGCTTAATTTGAATCAACAAATGGCTGAGGGAACATCCCCCAGTGCTTATCTCTCGGAGAGAGTAAATGTAACCACCAGCCTCTGGCGGTCCAGAGGCAAATAACTGAGGTCAAATTTCCATCTCAGATTCCCAGCATCGTTACACCTTGTACTACTACTAGATTCTCATGCTGGCCCAGTTAAGGCACTTTATGAGAATATGATTTCTATCCAACATTTCGAGTTCATTACAGATAACTATGCTCAACATAAATGTCACAAGGAGCAAACAACTCTTCACACACTCCACAGTGCCCACGGTTGGGAGTCACTAGATGATAAAAAGTCATTTACATGAAAACTATGGATTAAACTATTAAATATCTCACAAGACTCCAGGTTCAACAATTTTCTCTTTCCCATCTTGGCAAGCATAGAGATAAAGAGCTCAGAAATGTGTCCTTGGCTACTAAGAGGGGAGGGAGATCCAGGACACACATGGAATAAAGCAAAAGCCAACTTAATAATGATGTCCTTTATCCAAAAATGTAGGGGAGACATCAGTCGTCCTCCAAATATTAACGGAGGGACACAAAGCTGAACGGCAATATTGAGGGACAAAGGAAGTGAGCCAGGAAGAACAGCATGGGTATTGGGGCATTCAGAATAACAGGGGAGAAGCGACAAGATGAGCTGGAGTTTAGGGGGTGTCGTAAGTGTACTGAGAGGCCCCGTTACCATGTTTCATTAGCGAAAAGAAGTTGTTGATGTTTAACGTTAGTTGTGATAATCAAAAAAGGACTAAGCGTATACTGTGTTGAGATATTTTAGGCAGAGTAATCAAGACAAGGGGTGCATACTTTATTCACACTGTGACTAAACCTAGCACACTGCCAAAAAATAGATTTGGAACAAATTTTGGAATAAAAACTACTCATCTGTTTTGCAAAAAGAAATCAGAAGCACATCAGCGTAATCAGTAATTTTAAACTTGCCTATTAAGTCAGGACATTGATCGCTAGCAGATGCATATATTTGCAAATTTCTTCAACAAAGTTGACAAGCTGTGCATCACAGGTCTCTTCTTCCTGGCTTGAAATACAGGTTTCTGAATTTCTAACTATGCTCATTACGAATGATTCTGGGTCTCTTTGTCAGTTTCTACTGACCAGGTACTGGTCTGTACAAGAGCCCCAAGATTGGCCTTGATAGTCATTTTCCAGATTCAGGGTAAACTGAGGAAAATGGATGGCCTCCAAGTAGTCAATGGATAGTAGTTGCCCTGCTTTTGAAATGCCCTTGATCTGTCAACACCCCGGGCTTGCACTTGGAAGCACTGGACAGCCGGCATGAGTTTTCAAACATACCCTGAACGTGTGAATGGGCGTCCAGACTAACTCAGAACCATCCATGAGATGGGAGCCTTCCAGAGACCTCCAGGCACAGCCGGCCACATCCTCAAACTGGTTACATGCCTCAGCCAGACCTTTCTCAGGAGTGTACACTTCTACACGGGAGTTATAAAAAGAATATGCATATAATGAAGGTCCACAATTGCGCTGAGAGTCTTGTCTAAGAATTTTGAAAACCCCCTTCCAAATCAAACTGTTTTCCCCCAACCGTGCCTGAGCTGTGGAAACAGGTGTAAGGTGCCAGGGAAATCACCGGTGAGGTTTGTATCCCGTTCTAAGGAGACTGGGATGTCAGTCAGGACACATATCCTGTCCTTGGCCTGAACTGTAAAATTCAAAGACATTTTTGTTGCTTCCCTCCCCTTAAAAAAGAAAACGACAGGGGAAAAAAAAAAAAAAAAAAAGACAAGCTAGTGAGACTGTTGCAGGAAAAGCCATAACCAAAAGCAAATATAAAAACACTGCCAAACTGAAGGGTGTCAGTCAGGAACTTTAAACACAAGAAACATTCAGGGTGTTCTGGACCTAAAAATGAAAAGGAGCTATCAAAATGAATCCATAAACAATACAGCATGAATCTGAATTAAAAAACCTCTCCTTTTCTGCCAGTCTCTCTTTAGCCCCACTGCGAATCTTATAAAAAAAAAAAGCCTCACTTTTGTACCTGTGCAGAAATCTTTCTCTGGTAACCAACTGACCACTCCTCCCTGTCGTCTCTTTGGCATTCTTAAGTGATCCAAAAGAACTCTGTATATTATATATTTACATACATTAACTTCATATGTATTCACTCATTTCAAACTCACATACAGAAAAACCTGTAAAGGTAGTTCTTTCACTATCACTGCCTTATAGACAAAGAAACTGAGGACCAGTGAGGTTGAGTGACTTGCCCAGTGGCCAGGATGAAAGCGCTCTAAGGCCCAAGCTGTTAACCACTCATGTATCATGGTCCTCCTTCACAGTCACTTGCACTTACTGATAAACTTTTTTAAACTTTAAAAAATTTTTTTATTTATTTGAGAGAGAGCAAGTGGGGCAAGGGGCAGCAGGAGAGGAATGGGAAAAATCCTAAGCAGACTCCCTGCTGAGCTCAGAGTCTGATGAGGGGCTCAGCTCGCAACCCTGAGATCATGACCTTCATGACCTGAGCTGCAACCAAGAGTTGGAGGCTTCACTGTCTGAGTCACCCAGGTGCTCCAATAAATTGTTTTTTTTTTAATAAAGTTTTATTTAAGTAATCTCTACCAACAACGTGGACCTCAATGAGCCAGCCAGGAGTCCTTACTGATAAACTATTTTGGAAGTTTCATGGTTTTTTATTTAGAGGACATTCAATCAATGTTGCTGGGTGATTAAGATAATTCTGTTAGTGGGTGGGTATGTGTGCCTCTGAGTGTGTGTGTAGTACAGGTTCTACCAGAAGCTTCTTTCAATGAGTTTATGCACAGGGGGAAAGAAATTCCCACCTAATGAAGGCCTACAATGTGCTGGTCAGACTGCAAGGTCATCTGTAACCTAACCCTCACAATGCCCCTTAGACACAGGTGTTCTCTTTCTAGTTTTTATTTCTAATGTAGGATTGTTTTAAGAATAGCTATGGGAACAGAGGCTCAGCAAGGCTAAGTGACCACAGGTAGGGAGCAGAAGTAAGCTAAGTGACCACAGGCAGAAGACAAAACTCCGCTGCCCTGGTCATTCATTTGGCTACCCAACACTAGTTGCCCTTTTGTCATCTTCTTTAGTTTCCAAAGACTCAGAGAACTCAACTGTCCTCAGGGTCCATGATGACCCCAGATTGTTTTCTGTCCAAAACTTCCCACGGTAGAGCATGTAACAGATTTTCCTTGTGTTTTGTTTTACCACCTTTAAGAACACTTCATTGGTTGTTTTAGACCGTATCTCTCAAGTACAGACAACCCCTCTAAATTTAGAGGCTAATGAATCCAGAAGCCTGGTGCCATCAACGGGCTTCACGTCCATGCTCTTTCATAACTGTGGCCACAGCTGTTTCTGGGCTAGAACTGAGGGGACAAGTCACACATCAGGCCCGAGATATGAATCTCTAAATAGTTTTACACTCAAAACAAACTGAAGAGCTATTTCGGAGAGACTGAAATAAAAGTAAAGCCATGAATTTCAAACTTTGATCATGACTCACTCTAAGTACTTTTGATACTGAGACTCAATACACATGTACACATGTGAGTGACTACATCTGCACTAGAAAAAAATTTTACAGAACGTGTTCTCTTACCACAACACACTGTGATAGTTTCTATCAATTCATTTTTTTAAAAAAAACACAAAAACCACAAAAGTCTTTACATGTCTCCCTAATCACATTGCAACCAACAGCTTGAAAAACAGAGCCTGAGAACACACTGTTCCAATTTTAATTAATATTTTGTGCATAACTGAATCAAAAAGGTTTGTTCAGGCAAAATGAATAGCATTTATTGATTTCATAAAATGAAATCATTTATGTCGCCTAAACTTCCCTAAAAGGAGACTGTCATTGCTGTCTATGAGGTGGGGAGCAGACAGGTTCCCACGTCTGCCCTTTTGTGCTTTTTAAATTGTGTACCAGCTGAGTGCATCGCCCATTTGAAAGTTAAATGAAATGAAATTTTACCCCTTCTGAAAATCAGATTTCTAATTAGGGCTGTTTTTTGCTCTGCTTGATTTCTTTTGTTCTGAGTGTTATAAGGCTGATTTCTTAAAAATAGGTTTGTTCCCCCCTCCGCCCCCAGGTAGAGAAGCTCAATTTTTCAGGTCTCTTTCTAGGTCATAATTCTCCCTCTTAATATATTGGTCCACTTCGGGCTCTGGTCTAATCTTTCATACTTCTGTCACCTTCCTGTAGTTTTCAAACTAGATAACCAAGATGTTTCAATAAACTTGGCCAACTTCTTTACTACCCTGGAATGTAAGTAACAGGACCTTCTAGACTGGAATAGATTAATCTTATTCATACAGTTTTCAATTGACTTTTTCCCTACTTCATTGTAGATTTCCATACCCTCTAAAATGACATTTGATCTTGGCCTCAGAGGAAGTATTTTTCATCTTTGTATCTTAAAAGAAAAAAAAAAAGGTAAAGCTCATCTTTTTTTGGTTTGTTATCAATTTTACTTTTTAAAAACAGGGATAATGCAACTAGGTTTCTCACTTAGATGTGTTACACTCAGTTTCTTCCTTTTAATGTTTAGTCTTTAGAAGTATGAAAAAAAGAAATCAGGAACATGTTTTAGCGTAGAAATAAGATACCGCGATTTATAGATAACCCTTCTGAGAAACGTCTATGAACTAAAAGAACAATAGAAGAGCCATGGGCCTTTATTACTTCATATTTCTTTAAAGCAAAAGCAAAAGCAGCTAGATCACAGTGCTGGGGATCTTATCTGCCTTCACCATTTGAAAGGGGAAATGTAGGTTACATGGAAATACGTCGTCCTGCTCGAGAGACAGAGGGTTAAATTCTGTAGGAGACCTAGCTTTCAGTACCCCAGTGAGTCACAGAAAAGCTGACCCTGGCTCCTGCTTTCCTTCTGCTGTCTCCCAAACCAGCTATATTTGGTTGTCCTGCTGCTGATGTAGCCCTTATGTGTCAGAGGAACTAAAGAACTACTGTAACTCAGAAATGGGCTTTTTTTTTTTTTAAATGTTGAAAAACTAGTTTAAATGTCAAACGACCTCTGGACAAAGATGCAAAATTTTAAAAACACTTCTTTTAAGAGTGAGGAGGAATGAGTGACCTAAAATACAAACAGTGAGAAAAGGTATCTAAGGAAAGGAAGCTGTGTCCTAGTAAGCATCCAGTGCATAGCGAAATGTGTAAACGGACTGCATTTTTAAATTCACTCAGAAGCTAATGTGCTGCTGCTAGTACGTGCCTTCTTAAAACTGTGCTGTTGGTTCAAACCTCTGTACCCCTGTACAAGCACGGGGCTACGACATCCTAAATTTTAAAAATACAAAACAAACACCCTTCGTAACGAAAGTTCTCTCAGACTTTGACCTCTGCTTCTGGCATCATGCAAACCCCTAGAACTTGTTTAGGGGGTTGGGGAATGTGGCCTCTGATCACTAACCAGGGTTTTCTTTTTATACTGTCTTGTTTACTCCTTTCTTCACCAAAGCCAGAGATCGTCCCTTCAGCTACAGCAGCATTTCTACCAGATGCAACAAATCACAGGGGTGTATTTTGACTTTAGCTCTGTCATGTGAACAAGAGTAACACTGAAACCTTTTACCAGTCCCTGTGCTCCATCTTTTTTTCTGTTTCGCCCAATGTTTGTAACCTGCTCCCAAGAGTTCTTCTTTTAATATTTTAAAATATTAAAATATTTTTAATTTTTTAATTTAATTCTTTCCTCCCCCTAGATGAAAACGTTAAAGCTTATATTAATAAAGTGATATCATCATGAATTAGGAGTCATTTCGCCACAACTTATTCTGACACTGTCCTCTCAGTATTGTGACTGGTCGGAGGTCTGAGGGACTCTTCTAGCATAAGAGGATGAAACAGAAGACATGATTTCTACCGAAGTTATTTTAAGGTTCTGAAAATGACCTGGTGATTCTCATTAGTGTAGCCTTACAACAGCACTCCTCTTTCATTATAAATAAAACTTGTATCAGAAATTGTGAAGTATCAACAGAAGGTACTTCATACATATGTACACATCTTAATTCCCACAAATCTTAGCTGAAATTCAAGTTCTCTTTATACTTCTCTGTTCACCATCACTGTTAAATTACTTGATCACAAGTCTCAGACACTTGGCAGAAGACAGCAGTACCAGCGTGAAGTTCAGACCAAGTGACTTATAAATTGCCCTCATTTTCCTCCACTGATCAACCTAAAAGTACCAGTCATCAGCTTTCCATAGAAACTGTAAACTTAATAGTCACTTCAAACATAGATTTGCAGGTTAAAAAAAAAAAAAGTATACTATTGCCCCACTACCGATCTGTTTAGTTATGCAATGTCCCACATTCGAAAGCAAGTAACAGTTAAGGCTCTGTATTATATTTGCTGGATAACGGTTTCAGGTGAAAAAAGATAGCCTTCAGCTTTCTCGGCACTACTGCTTACAACTTAATGAGCTGTGGACCTTCAGCACAGACGGCTCTGTATGCAGCCCAAGAGATGGAATTCAGCATGCACGAAGTTGACTTTGGCTATAAGAACAATAATTGCATTACTACTAAATCTTGCAACTTTTATATTAAGTAAAACTTGATGAAAAATGGGTCAAAATTTGAGGCTCAATATCAGCCTTGTTTGGCAGAAGAGCCAATGCTCAGTAATCCGTGGAGATGGCAGGCAAGGAGCATGGGGAAGCTATCCAAAACTCATTTTAGCAATGTTCCAACAGTTTTCGTCATCAGAACGCCTAACAAAGGGCAGGGCTGAAGGTTTCCTCCTTATTTCTCAGCCCATCCTCCACTGTAGGGAGGATAAGGGAAGGCAGACTGCTCTTCTCTTCATTCTCCCTTAACAGAGGGGGGAAAAACAAAAACAAAAAGACAGGGAGGGGGAGATTAGGACAAAAGCACAAAGCCACAAAGGGGAGGGAGAGTGATGACTGTTTTGAAATGATCTGCATCCTTGCTGAGGACCTGGAGTAAATGGAAAGCCCTCCAGGAAAGCACAGAACACTGTCCCACCTCATTTCTTCCTGAAGGATCGACTAACTAACCATGACGGAAAACTAGCCTGAAAGGGAGACTTCTCGTTAAACAATCCATGCAGAATCATAATAATCATCACCTCGAATTTAACAACTACCCTAAAATACAAGATGGATTTTTCAAAACACGAGCTGCAAATTTAAGACATCAAAAATACAGCCTTAAAAATTGTCAAAAAGAAAAGTTTCAAGAAAGCCAGTATTTCAATTGATACTGTCATGGATAAACATTTTTGTTTTCTATTAAAAAATATTCTTCATTGTAAATACCTACAGGGTCAGTCTGTAAGACACACAAGAAAATCAGCCTCAGGGGCACCTAGGTGGCTCAGTGGGTCGAGCCACCGCCTTTGGCTCAGGTCATGATCTCAGGGTCCTGGGATCAACCCCACATCGGGCTCTCTGCTCAGCAGGGAGCCTGCTCCCTCCCTCCTGCCTACTTTCCATCTGTCAAATCAATAAATAAAATCTTACCAAAAAAAAAAAAAAGGAAAATCAGCCTCAATACCTGATAGATTTGGCCTCATTTCTGACTTATTCTGGAAGGGATCCCACATAATTCAATGTCTTCACCCAAGTTAGAGCTGAATAACCTCAGGCTAATAAAAACCAATACCTGATATGTAAGGCCCAAGACTGTCCAATACTAAGGAAACCGAAAGACGACGCTGGCTTCTGTAAGAGTTCTCTCAGTCACTGTTTTATTGATCTCCAAAACGACTCCATGGAATCGGTAAAATAATTTTTAAAATTACCTTTAACAAAAACTGTGGTTAATATCAAAAAAATCTCAGAGAAGTGACAGCAGGACAACTCACAAGACAAGTATCTATATAAAGAGTTGAAAAAGCCCTCTGTGGGCACAGCAAATGGTACAACGCCAGGTCTCCGGCTCTTACAGAAATGTGGTCCTGTCAGAAGTTGCCATATAAAATATTCAATCTCTAGAAATAAAGACTGTGAATTTGGTACCCCCAGAGTACTACTGCTTTATAGATTATAAAATGTTTCACCAAACTCCACCATCATTACCTCTGGGAAGTCAGATCACAGAGAACTTCCATTTCCTATGTTCCCTATCTCTTTAATGAGTACATTTAAAAAAATAAGCACACTTCTTTTGTTGTCAGAAAAGAGTTGTGTGTGTGTGTGTCTTTTTAAATAAAGAACAACAACAACAACAAAAGCATAGTTTTGAGAAACCTTCTTCTTGAGTGGAAGAAAATGGATCTGGTGATTAGAATGAGGAAGAAGTTCCAGGAGCTCCACTTTCAACTTCACTTCTAAGAAACCAACCATTTAACCATTGTCTTAACAACCTAAGGTGCAGATGGTAACCGACTTGCCCAGTTAGAGCACCAGGGAAGCGAAGCTTGAGCGGTCACTTCACCAAAGGCAGGGCAGGTAATGGTGCTGCCTCTGCTGTGCCCTGGAAGGAGCGGCTACAGACCAGACCAACCTCTCCCCCTCCTGTAATTATACATACATGATTTATGTGTGTGCCTAAAAGGACATGCATACATGACAAGATCCTTCCCTGTAATATTTCAGTGTGAATCAGAGCCCTGGAAGATATACAAGGGAAGATGCTGTCCATTCCTTTATGTAAGTAAATACCAAAGAGGCACCTGGGTCGCTCAGTAGGTTAAGCATCTGCCTTTGGCTCAGGTCATGATCCCAGAGTCCTGGGATCGAGTCCTGCATCAGGCTCCTTGCTCAGCGGGAAGCCTGCTTCTCCCTCTCCCTCTGCCCCCTCCCTGCTTGTGCTCTGTCTTATCTAGTAAATAAAATTTTTTTTAAAAAGTAAATATTGAAATCTTCCAGAAATAAAGATTCTATAACTTGTTCATGTACCTTGTCATAGTATTTTGTTTTGTAGGCTCCCTAATTCTAAAGACCCAGCAGAAGTCTCTCTTGCTTTGTTTCAGTTCGACTCATTTGGCCACTCTCTTTCAGAGCACTTCAGAACACTGGGATTGTCATTAAGTCTTGCCTTAAATGGTTGCGGACATTTATTAATACTCACTTGGTGGCACTGACCCCCAGGATGTAAGTAAAAAAATAAAATAAAATAAAAGCTAACATCTTTCTTTTGAATGGTTGAGGACTTACATTAATACTCACTGGTGGTACTGACCCCAGGCTGTAAGTTCTTAACAAAAAAAAATAATAATAATAATAATTATAATAATAAAAGCTAAGATTTTTCTTACTTTCTTTTATTCAATTTTTTTTTTAAAGATTTATTTGAGAGAGAGACAGTGAGAGAGAGCATGAGCGAGGAGAAGGTCAGAGGGAGAAGCAGACTCCCCATGGAGCTGGGAGTCCGATGTGAGACTCGATCCCGGGACCCCAGGACCATGACCTGAGCCGAAGGCAGTCGTCCAACCAAGTGAGCCACCCAGGCGTCCCTCTTTTATTCAATTTTAAGACATTTCTGTTAGTTCTGAAAACTGGCTCTAGAAAGCCAACTCATTCCATCTTCATTTTCTCAAATACACATACGCAAGCCACAAAATTCAAAAGTCTTATCTAATACTAATTGGTTTAAGTATCCCCCTCACATCCATGTGGGTTACTTTTATTAAAACATTATTTTCTGTTATATATTATTTTATTAAAATGAAACATTAGCTAGGATTTTAAATTATGTCTTCATATACACGACTATGCATGTTGTTAGAATCATAGGACATTAGAGTTGGGAGAATTTTTATTAATGTGGCATGAGTCATTTTACAGTTGACATGGTCAAGTTTCCAGACAGTCGCGATGTATTTCATTTTCCCTCCACTTGGACCCAGATCTTCACTTTACTAATTTAGAGAATTACGTGTATTTGAAGAAAAAACTAAAAAAAGCTTGGTGTGTATGTGCACAGAACTCTTGCTTTCATCAAGCTTCTTCCAAGGATACGATAAGCAGTCAGTGGATGAAGAGATGAGGTGCTTAAGTCAAGAGCCAAGCACAGAGCTGTTTGGCTTCACGGGTGTGCCACATGTGCAGCTGTACAGGGCTGGCAAGTGGAAGGGTTGCAGGCTTGGTTTAACGGGACTGGCTGCTGCGGTCTTGAAATTCTTAAATTTCTGAATGAGAGGACACCACTTTCATGTTGCCCTGGCCAGCAAATGACACAGCCATTCCACCACCTATCCATACGAGCTCCCGTTTCCACGTCAATTAATCCCTAGAAGGGCTGCAAACACAATAAAATCAGGGCCCTAGGTCCTTCCTCAGGCCTCTTTTCACCGACTGCTGCTTGCTGGGAAGCTTATCACAGCCCACTCCAGACCTCATTCAGCGGCACTCTCATTTCCTCATGTCATTATTTTTGGTGCGACCTACACTTTTCAGGTAGATTATCTTCTCCCTGCTTTTCTGATGAGTCAAATGCCTTTTATTATCTCTTAAAGTAGCTTAGCGAAATATATTCCACAATGTTTAGCATTTTTTGCCACCAACCTCTCCCTCTTCTGTTTAAAACAAATTATTTAGGGGGCACCTGGGTGGCTCAGTGGGTTGGGCCTCTGCCTTCGGCTCAGGTCATGATCTCAGGGTCCTGGGATGGAGCCCCGCATAGGGCTCTCTGCTCAGTGGGGAGCCTGCTTCCCCCTCTCTCTCTGCCTGTCTCTCTGCCTACTTGTGATCTCTGTCAAATAAATAAATAAAATATTTTAAAAAATTATTTAGAAGGAAGAGCTCTGTTTTATGGTTGAAAGAACCAACCCTTTCAATGACTATAGACCAAAGAAAAACAAAGATGACAGCAAAGAAGAGTGAACTTGCCAGCACCTCAGTCCTGCTATGCCCCCCCCTACTTTTGCCCCAAAGTCTGGCATTTGATCTGATGAGTCTCTGTCCCACTGCCCTATCTTGCCTTTAGCTCTCTGCTAGAACCAAAACAAAAACACAACAGCGAAGATAGTAGCTACAGGGGATTTTCAACCACGCATTTGACCTTAGAATCACACCCTTGAGGACAAGGGAGAGCTTAGGTTTGACATATTTTCCCCAGACGGTGTGTGCGCGCTCACTCACATGCAAACTTGCGCACCCCCAACCAGTTTTGTTTTGTTTTGTTTTTTTCCCAATTAACTTAAAGTGAACTCTTCTTTGCTGTCATCTTTGTTTAATTTGTGGGATCTGGGTGTGCCTCAGTGTCTTCAGTCTGGTACACGTCGGCAGGGCTCTCCTTCTGGTGAGAAGCACTGGGGAAGGTGCGGGCTAACCTCCGGGACACCAGGCACTGCTCCTCAGAATCATGGGGGGCATTGGCGCCAGGACTCCCTCTGTTATTAAGATGATAGCTTCACTACCTGCTGCACTGTCACCAGCCCACAGTGACATTCTCACACTACTATCCAGAAGGAACAAGTCCTCTCAGAGTTTAAGGGGGACTCAGCGCCTTTATGAAAGAAACCCTCCCGAAGGGAAGGCTGGAAAAACAAGCCAGAAGCAGTAACTGGGGTCTTTTGAAAACTAGTTTTTTAAAAGGACTCATTTTCCTTCCCATTCCATCTGTTCTCTAACCCTTCCATTAACCCCCGGAGCCTCTTGTTCTTGCTCCCTTCCCCAGAACTTAAGCAAGAGACAAAAGACACTCTCTTACTTTCTTACAAGTCAAGAAAATTGGAATGGGCTTGAGTATGGTGAGGCAAACCTGAGGAGGGAAATTAATAAACCATCACATCAGCCAGGCAGACTGATGCTGTCAATGAGCATATGATGTTCAGAGTAATTCCTAAATGAGAAAAGGACACAGATATTTATCAACTGGGCAGAATTTAGCAATGCTCAAATACCACAGAATAACTAGGCTCGTTACCTACTGAAGAAGCACATTTCCCAGGTTTATCACTGTGTTTTTAAAATCTAGATTCGAACCCAACTGTAACACTAAGTTTACCTCTTGCCCAAGTGCCAAAATGCTCAACTATATATATATATATATATATATATATATATACACACACACACACACACACACACACACACACACACACACACACACACATATATATATATATGATATATGTGATAGATGGGTATCTATCTATCTATCTATCACACATTTTCCCCTGTGAATTTCACTTTAGAGGTTTAGTGGACTGATTTATAATTTGTCATCTTTTGTCTTTTTCAGCAGTGTGTCATTAAGTCTTTAATTTGGTGTTTCCTGTAGTCTGCAGTAGGATATGTGTTATTTTAAATCCAAGGATTGCAGACATAGATGGTGGGTAAGATCTGTGAACCATAAGTAAATTCTTATAAGGAACATACAAAAAAGATTGTTCTTCAGTCAGACTTAAGCCATTACTTTTTTCTAAAGAAGAAAAGGCACAAGTTAAGAAAAAGGCACCGTCAAAGACCTTCTGCCCAAATGTGCATCTCCATGAAGTTTCCTGCTGAGTGCATATGAATGCACCGTGATCTGGGAAAAGGATCCAAATAGGATTTCAAACATCCAAAAATTTTAACTCAAACATTTAGGTATTTCACCATGCTGCTATTCATTCATTCACTGATTTTTTTTGTCTTAGTTTAAAGAGATGCTAAACAAAAGGAGGCAAGCTCTACATGTATTTACATTCCAAAACTAAGCCCCCTCCCCCTCCCCCAAGTCTGTCATCCCTTCACAGCTAAACAAACCGTAAAGTCTAGCCCTAAGTTGGCAAGGAGAAACAACAAACATGCTAAGAAAGTTTCTCTCTTTTCTCTAACAAAACACAACTAAACACCCAGTGTGATTAATCCATTCCAGTGCCCTATGTTATTTTTTTTCTATGATTAACCCACTTCTCAGCTCATGTATGTATGCTGAATTAAGAAATGAGATCAGATTCTTTACTATTTTGGCACTACTGCATCCTTTCATCTTTAACAGTTTTTGGTCAATGAAATGCTTCTGGCATCTTCGCTATGAAAGTTAATCGTAAATGTGTCTATCACCTTAACTTATAAAATTAATTTATGAATATAAACTATAAAACATATTCTGAAACTCCCTTGAAAGGATAAACATTTTTAGTTTTTGAAGCTATAATCCAACGGAGAAATACGTAAATTTGTCATCTAACAATGATTTTACATTGAGCAAATGATTTTATTTATGACTGCATCCATTTTGTGAAACATGGGTAAAGTAAGTACTGTGTAAGCACACTTGCATTGGCTTAGAGGCAGGGTGAAAGTAATTCCCAGGTTTTCCTTGTTTTTCAGAGGCTCTGTAGTTATTTCTAGAAGCTTTATCTCAGCAATTTATTTGAGAATCTTTAAAGCAACAAGAAGTACTGTTGAGTTAATCTGCCAAAGACTATACCTATTATCTACTATTTTGGAGGAAGGATTTCTTAATACACCCTCAATTAGTATCATATTGAATGACTGTTGAGTATACTGGGGCCAGAAAACCACTAAATTATCTAAATCCATAAGAGTATTTACAAATTCTTAAACTTCAAATTCAGATATTCCATATACACATAATTCTGGAAATACATTAATCTTTATCTAAAATGTGAAAAAGATGTGAATATTAGGACATTCCACAGCTCATGCCAGCACAGTCTTAAATAAATATATACACTTAATTCTGTCATAAATCTAGAACAAAAACTAATACTTCTAGTTAGACTGTCATAAACTGAAGAATAAAGAATTTAAGCACTATCCACCTCCTTTAAAAAAATACTTAATACTTCCCGGTTTTCCACAAAATACCTAGAAAAGCATTAAACTCTCTCATCTACAGCACACTTTGCAATTATTCTCTTCTTCTCACATCTGAAAAGCAAATTAGCAGTTCTCAAATGTGATGCTACAACACCAGTTAAAAATGTAAGCTTTAAGCTTTGTTAAAACCAGTCTGACAAAAACTAAATATATACTGATCTTTAGATCCAAAGAAACATAACCAAAAAAAAAAAAAAAATCTTAAGCAAATATAGGAATTATTCAAGTTACTTAGAATCATGCATCTAAAATACTAAAATAAGTCTTTAAAAAGATCCGTGGTGCCTCCTCTTCCACCCAGGTCAGTAGAGACTGCATGGGGTATCTGGACTTCCACCACATGTAATGAGGAGTCCCTCCCCCATCACTGGAGTCAGAACTTTCACCCCCACCCAGCAGTGACAGGGTCAACCCCCTGCAGTGGAGACCACACGCTGAGCAGTAAGAAGCAACCTCCCCCTCTCTCAGCCAGGGTGGTATCAGCAGAGGTCCCCTAGGAAGCCTGAACTCCCACCCTTGCCAAGCAATAATGAGGCATTCCTACCCCCAGGTGACAATGAAAACCTAGTAGTGAATCTGGATTTCTAACATCTAGCACTGAAGAGTCAGGATAGTATCAGAGGATGTCTACTAAATGGAAGATTTAATAAAATCCAGAGTCTCACATGATAATAGATAAAATGTCAAACATCCATGGAAAACCACTTGTCCTACCAAAAACCAGGGAAATATCAACTGGAATGAGAAAAAAAACAAGAATCTCTCACACCAAGATGATACAGATGTTAGTTAGAATTACCTGAATTACCTGTATTTTATTTATTTATATTATTTATTTGAGAGAGAGTGCACATGTGAGCGTGTGAGTGGGGGGAGAGGAAAAGAGAGAATCCTAAGCAGTCGTCACACAGGATGGAGCCCTACATGGGGCTGGATCTCAGGACCCTGAGATCATGACCTGAGCAGAAATCAAGAGTCGGATGCTTACTTGACTGAGCCACCTAAGTGTCCCACCTGACAATAATGTTAAATCAGCTACTATAAAAATGCATTAATGAGCAATTATAAAGATGCTTGAAACAAATGAAAAAATAGAAATTATCATTGAATATAAGCTAGAAGAACCAATCAGAGATTTTAGATCTGAAAATTATAATAACTGAAGTTAAAAAACTCAGTAGATTCAACAGAATAAAGAGAACAGAGGAAAGAAACCGTAAACTTAAAGAGAACAACAGAAATTTGCCAACCAGGAAAACAAAGAACATGGGCTGAAAGCAATGAACAGAAACCTGAGGGAAGCAGGAGACAGTAACAGAAGAATCTCATTTGTGTCGCTGCCATTTCAGAGGAAAAAATGAGGATGGGGGTGGATGGTTTTTTTCTAAGAATGGTTTTTTCCTAAGACATAATGGCTGAAATTTCCCAAATCAGTCAAAAGACAAACTTACAGATTCAAGAAGCTGAGAGAACCCCAAACAATTGATAAACACAAAGAAATTCATGCCAAGACACAACATAATCGAACTTCTGAAAAATAAAGATGAAGGTTGAAAGCAGTGAGAGAAATGAGACCTTAACTAAAGGAGCAAAGTAAATGGCAAAAGGCAGCAGATTTATCATCAGAAACCAGGGAGGCCAGAAGAAAGTGGCGCAACATTTTCAAAGTGCTTGAAAGATCTGTGAAGCCAGAATCTTCTACCTAGCAAAAAGATACCTTAGAAATGAAAGGGAAATCAAGATAGTCTCAAATTAAGGAAAACTAAGAGAATCTGAAGACTCAACAACAGAAATTACTAAGTTTGAACAACAAAAAAATTAGACAAAGTAAGTAATTATGTTATCAATGGGGAGGGTAAAGGGACGCAGGGAGACAGTATCTACAGTTGACATTAAATCAAATACTGACGCCAGGGCGAAGGCCTATGGATACAGGATGTAACACTTACAGTAATCACTAAGAAGTGCACACTTAAAAACACTACAGAAAAATCAAAATGGAATTATAAACAATGCTCGAATAACCCACAAGAAGGCAGGAAAAACAAAACAGTGAGATTTAAATGGCAGACTTAAACCCCTAACATATCAAAGGTGGGAAATTGGAGGTGACCCTAAAGGGGCAACACCAGGGTGATGATCTTAGTCGTGATGGAACAGTTCACGATCTTGACTGAGGTGGTGGTTACATAAATCTACACGTGTGTTGGGGGGGAATGACAGAAATATATACACACATAATGCTAATGTCAACTTCTTAATTTTGCTGCTAAACTAAATTTTATAAAACGTAACCATCAGGGGTAACTGGGTGAAGGGTACACACGACCTCTCGGTGCCATAATATGTATTCAATTATTTTGAATTCAATTATTTTGACATAAAATTCAATAGGAAGGGATGCCTGGGTGGCTCAGTCAGTTAAGCAGCTGTGTTGGGCTAAGGTCATAATACTACGGTCCTGGGATTGAGTCATCAAGCTCCTTGCTCAGCGGGGAGCCTGCTTCTCTCTCCACCTCTGCCTGCCACTCTGCCTGCTTGTGCTCTCTTTCTGTCTCTGACAAATAAATAAATAAAATCTTTTAAAAAAAAATCAATGGGAAATACGCAGTATCATGCTTTAAGAAGGTCATGGTACCCTTGTAGATACATGAAGAAAAAGCCACGCATGACTAACATGCAAAGTTGGATGTACCCAGAATTTATGACTTTGAATTCTGTAAGACATTAAAATGATACATTTTTAAAATATTTGATATAGAGGAAGGCTGGCTAGCTCTGTCGGTAGAGCATGCCACTCTTGATCTCGGGTTTGTGAGTTTGAGCCCCATGGTGAGTGCAGAGATTATTTAAAAAAGAAATAAAATCTCAAAAAAAAATCTGCTATAATTATTATGTCTCCATGTATAAAATATAATAGGAATTCCTAAGCCAGTTCTATGAGTTACTTTGTAAATATTCAAAAACGTATTTATGCTCACTGAAACATTTTCCCATATCTGAACAATATATTGTTTCTCATATTTAACTAGAACAGCCAACAATAACACTCCATTACTCAATAATCTGGATAGAGTTTGCAGTCTCCAGAAAAAAAATATATAAACACATACATATTTACATCTATAGCAAATATAAATACAGTTCATCCTTAAACAATGCAGGGTTTGGGGGTACCAACCTCCTGCATAGTTGAAAATCTGTACCTTTTGACTCCCCCAAAACGTAACAGCCTAGTGTTGACCAGAAGCCTTACTGAAAAGTTAATTAATACATATTTTATACATTATATTACATACTGTATTCTAAAAATAAAGTAAGCTAGAGAAAAGAAAATGTTATTAAGAAAATCACAAGGAAAATACATATACTGTACTGTAGCAAAAAAAAACAAAACACAACCCTCCACGTATTAGTAGACTGGTGGAGTTCAAACCCATATTGTTCAATGCTCAGTTATACTCCATAAAGTATAACATTAATTCCAGAGCCTTCTGAAAAGTCCATTTAAGAGGGAAAAACTATTTTTATATGTATTTATTAAATAAATAGATGAACCAACATTTCCTGAAGGGCTCAACATGAAGTTATAGAGAAACTGAAGAAGGTAGATTATACACGCAAATTTGTAGCAGGTACGTAGGTTACATATACATATTCTTGAAAGCAAATTTTCGTTTTCCTCCCTGCCCCCCCACAACTCACCCCCCCTCCTTTTTTTTAACTTAGAACCAATAAAGATAAAGGGAAAAGAAAGCCTAAGTCCCAGGCTGATTTAATATCTGCAGAAAAACATGATAGCACTTTCCTGCCACTAAATGGAAATGATCCTTGGATGAAAGAATCCTTTCTTTGTGAAGTAAATGGAAATTAAGGCTAGCAACTGAAAACTTAAGTTCACCTTCACCTGAGTTTTCTCGTATCTGCTAGCTGAATACACACATATGATATGATTATAGAGAGACAAATGGGGCAAAAAGAACAAACAACAGTCATGTATTGAAAGCATTCCCTCTGCCAAGAACAGCAAACCTAATACCACGGCTTATGAAGAAGGAGATTCGTAAGGAAAGAGAATTTAATTTAATTTCTTAAAATTAATTGGAAACTTGAACATAAGATGTTAAGTTGATATAGAACCTGAGGCAAATTTCTAATATAGCATGATCACATTTTCATGAACAAGGACTGAGAAATTGGAAAGTGCTATGTACCATATCACATGGGGTTCTTTTTGGATAAAAGCAATGCAAAGTGATAATCACTCTTTTTCTTTCCTCATGTTAGTGTGAAAAAGATCCTACACTCTAGGCAGGTTTTTTGTTTGGGTAATTACAAACTCTGATCACATCAGTAAGAAAGCCATTTCCCAAGGATAAACTGACAAGGGTGAGAGTTTGAATATTTTAAGCTAACTGGTGCCATCTTCTAAGAGTAATTCATTTTTAGGAATATTTTACTTGCCCTAAAAACTAGAATAGTGTGAATCTTCTTGGCACTTTTTCTTAGAAATATTTTTAGAAGTTTTCAAACTATAGGTCTGTTTGTTTCTTAACATCCTTTTTTTGGGCAAGAATATTAGAAATGCCATCTTCCGATGATATCTCGGCATCTACCAAGAAGCGGGGAGCCTGACAGGATAATTTCGCAAAAACATAAGAAAACCCCAGGTAAACAAAATTAATACCTGGGTTACAGCCATTTACCAGACAAGCCATTAGTTTTCTAGCTTAAATAATTTACTTACACTTTTTACTGGTTACAGAGCCATGCTGAATTTTTGGATTCACTAACCGGTTCCAACTTGGCTTGGTACATAGAAGGTGCTCAGCAAGTAATTGCAGAGTAAATAAAAGGGTCATATACAGCAAATACTACACATCACAGTCTATCTAATAAATATTACCTTAAGTCGTAACGTCATTCTCTTTGGAATAGCACCTGTTCTTCAAGAATTAGGAGACACAAATGTATAAGCCATCCTGGAGGAAAAAACTGGGCATTTGAAGGTTGTGACCACACATGGCCTGTGTTACCAGAAGATTACCCAAAAGAATCTTCTGAAGTTCCTACTGACACATTTATCTTACCACTGGATGCAAAAGTTCTCTTCTTACGCCAACAGGCCATATAAACCATAGCCATGGAAGGCACAGAAATCAAACTGGACGTTTTTCTTCTGGATATATTAGATGACCTCACTTGTGACTAAAGCTCATTTTATTATTCTTTGCTTCCTATTCAGTTCATACAAGTTGGTTTGTGGTATTTTAAAAATTCTCTTGAGTACCTTTGGCTTGTGGCACTCTAAACTGGGAACAGGAGGGATGGAAAAAGAAAATGGGTCATCCCATATTTACAGACAGCAGGATCATTGTTGAAAATCAATACAACCAAATATTTTGCCATTAAAAAATAAGCAATAAAACTGTGGTTCTAGAAAGTTTTGGAAAAAACCGTATCTCATCTTGTCTCAACCAGTTGAAGGCAATTGTGAATGGTGAGATTCCTCTGTATATTAATTAAACTTCCTTAATGAAATTCAGGTGTAATCCCTGAGGCTCTGCAGCCCAGTTAACTAACCTGCAGAATACAGTATTTGCCAAAGGGAAATCAATTATGTTGAGAGAGGTCGACCATGAATACCAGGAAGTCTAAATTCACTGTCTCCTGGACAGAAAAGTTAAATGCTTAAGTAGAATTGCAGAATACTGTCAACTACCAAAGCATGGCTCATCAGTGGAGAGCATGACATTTTTTAGTTTGCTTCGTTTTTGCTTTTACCGGTTTGATCTAAGCTTGTGCCCGCTGCCGTATCTAATTCAACTATCTGTAGCAGAAGGGGCAATTCCTATCCTCTGTCCATCCCAATGTTCTAAATGACCTATTTCTTAATCAGAGCACCAAATACTAGCCCCATAGGTTAAACAAGAACAAACATCCTCTGCATTGTGGACTGAACATTTTGAGAAAAGAAGGAGTCATTTTTCATATCCATATTAAAATACATTCATTCCAATATTAAACCATTAGTAATAACCAGTGTGTCTATTTTAGGGGCACAATAGTAATTTATATAAATGATGATGAATCATTCCAAATTTCACAACTGTCCTCAGTCAAAAATTAAATTATTTGTAATTTATCTCTTAGACATGTGTATTCTAATTTCAGTCCTTTTCTAATACTACGCCCCATGACAAGCCCAGTGTCTTAAAGTCTCTTTCACTCAATTGGGTATGTTTTCTCTTTTCCAATTAGAAATTTGCCTCTTCAATTCACTCTCATGAGAACAGACCAGGTTGAGGGGCCTCTTCTTAGTTTAAATACATAAATAAACATTAAATGCATTAATGTTTTCCAGGTTCCTGATAAATTATCAGTTTGCTTCTTAAGATTTTCACAAATGTGCTGAGTTGATTTTTTTTTTTTTTTAAAGATTTTATTTATTTATTTGAGAGATAGAGTGAGCAAGAGAGAGGGAACACAAGCAGAGGCAGAGCGAGAAGGAGAAGCAGGCTCCCTTGCTGGACAAGGAACCCCATGTGGGGCTCGATCCCAGGACCCTGGGATCATGACCTGAGCCGAAGGCAGACGCTTAACCGACTGAGCCACCCAGGTACCCCCTGAGTTGATTTTTAAGTATTTGGTACTACTCGACACTTAGCTGGCCCTCAGTCCATTGGAAGCAAAGAGCAGGACTGGATGCCTCTCTACAGATACACTGATAGAGCCAGTGAAAATTACTAAGAATTTATAGGGCATGGAGTCGGCTGTATCAAATAGTTGTTTTATAATGTAAGCTCCCAAGCCAACTGCATGGATTCAAGTCTCAGCTCTGTCTCTTACTTGCTGTATAACCTTGGACAATTTCCTTAAGGAATTTTCTTGGATGTAAAATGGAGGTAATAAAAGTAACTAGTTCATTGTGTTGTCAGGATTAAATGAGATCATGTTTGTTAAACAACTGGCACAATGCCTGGAAAAAAGTTAATTTATAAAAATAGTTACTACCAAACTCCCTCCCACCCCCGCCCTCGAGAAACACACTGCAGAGGAGTCATAGTCCAGTTCTCAAGGAGCTAACAATGTCACTCTGGCTGCACTGAAAGCCCCCAGCCATCAGAAACATGGGGTGACACAGAAGCACATACCACATATGGGACGAACATACATACACAGGATTTTTAAATCACACATTCAGTAACATGAGCAATGGAGTACTCCATTTTTTTTTTAAAGATTTTATTTATTTATTTGACAGAGAGAGAGAAAGAGGAAGAGAGAGGAGAGCACAAGCAGAGAGGAAGGGCAGAGGGAGAGGGAGAAGCAGGCTCCCCACTGTGCAGGGATCCTGATGTGGGGCTCAATCCCAGGACCCTGGGAACATGACCTGAGCCAAAGGCAGACGCTTAACCGACTGAGCCACACAGACACCCCAATGGAGTACTCCTATTAAAAAAAGATTTTGGAAAATGGTGAAGAACATAACTGGAAAAGCACATCAATGCAGAAAGGAAGGCTGAAAAGGTAGGTATACATCAGACACATAAGGGCTTCAACACTTTTTCTGAGGGGAATATCACATTTTGAAGTCAGAAGAAAATTTAAAAGTTGGGGACTGACTCAGAGACACAACGGATTACCACATATAACTACTATTTCAGAGAAAGGACTTCAACAAAAACTTTGGGAGGACAGAAACTTCAAATAAAAATAGTCTCTCTTTGGTTTTTTTCATCCTGAAAACATAAAAAAAAAAAGAGTGGTGTGATAGGGACTGACGGTTAAATGGGAGAAGCGACCTGAGCTGAGGGATGAAGCAGACATACTACATATCTGAGGAAAGACAAGTCCAAGAAGAATCGTCAGCAAACTCAAAATCCTGATGCAACAATGAGCTTTTCTGTGAGGAACGGAGGGGGAGCCAGTGTGATGGGGAACAGGGGGTGGGGTGGGGGTGGGGAGCCGGGGTGGGGATAACACACAAGTGGCAATAAGTTATATAAAACTGGTAAGAACTTTGGATTTGATTCCAAGGACAATATGAAGTCTTGAGATGGGCTTAAGCAGGGATGTGATAGGCTATCAGGACAAGAATTAGAATTACCAGGATAATCTGCCTGGAAAAAGGGAAAGAACACTAAGACAGAAGTAAAATCAATTCAGATATCTGAACCACAGTAAGTGGTTGAAAGTACGATTCAAGGTAATGAGAAAAGTAAGAAGTGTTGAAAATTAGAATGATGTGAGACATTTTAAATTTAAGACGAGAGTGTGACACAAAAGGGCAGCCATCCGGAAATTACGTGAACTGCAAATGGGGGCTACAGAGAAACAGCATCAGTCTATAGCTAGGGAAGCTACCATGTCACCTAATGTGATGAGATGAAGTCCCTGGAACAAGGGTACGAAATCAGTCTGGGACCGAGGTAAGAAGAAATGACCCATCTTATGATAACAAGGGTTTAAACTTTATTATAAAGGCACTCATAATAATACTAATAATAAAGCTTTTGTGCCACACAAAGAATTTTTCAATAATCATGAGTCACTTACTGAAACAGACATTTAAGACTATCTAGCCTAAAATTAATGTCTGTGAACCACTCTTATGCACCACTTGGGAAAGATAACCTCACGCTGTAATGCCATCTAGTTCCTGGAACTGCCAGCTCAAATGTCCTCTTGGCCATTCATTCAAAGGAGATGAATAGACGACATTCTATTTCATGATGGGAAGATCTGGGAAGAGGTCTTAAAGAAAACATTGAAGTTTTATCTTGTGCAGGAACATTGTAGGTAGAATACATGGCATTTGTGAGAAAAGAGGATTGTCCTTCCATCCTTGATAACATTCGCCAAGCTCTAGAGGCAATGTTCCAGGGAGAATATACCACGTAACTTGTTGCTTTGGTGATATTATTCATTCAAGAAAAAATTATTTTATGGAAAGTTTATTAAGAGCTATAACATTTCTTGGGGCACCTGGGTGGCTCAGTGGGTTAAGCCGCTGCCTTCGGCTCAGGTCATGATCTCGGGGTCCTGGGATCGAGCCCCGCATCGGGCTCTCTGCTCTCTAGGGGAGCCTGCTTCCTCCTCTCTCTCTGCCTGCTTGTGATCTCTCTGTCAAATAAATAAATAAAATCTTTAAAAAAAAAAAGAGCTATAACATTTCAAAGCCCATGTGAATTCCCCATTTCTCCACAAAACAAACTCCAAAATATGCCACTATTCATGGAAACAGTGATTGACATGCTCTTGAGGTCATAGATGTTTAAGAAATAACAGTTTTCCCCTCCAGACTTTGAAAAATGCAAAAGTAAAAGGAATTTTCCCCATTATGCATTTACTTCCCCCACCGTCTGCAACACACATAATAGATTTACAACACCAATGACAAAGCTTCTCTTGGGCTAGTCATATTAGAGGGAAAAAGAAGTTTGGAAAATTTCAAAGTTGTGAAACGTAATTTCTAAAGAAATCTATAAATCAAAATTCCATCACTTATCATTTGAGTTATAGAATATATGATTGGCTTTACTAAGGTAGAGAGGTTTTTCTACTTGCTAAGAGCAAAGACACTGTCCACATCACACTGATTATATATGAATAGACAAGTGCTAGAATTTACTACTCTTTCCTTCCTAAGTCTGGGGATTGATCATGTGAGAATAGAAGAAATTTAAAAGGCAATATCTGGCTTTTAATTTTTCTTAGGGATTATTAAGCGCTGTTTATTCCTTACTTCTTTATTCCTTTTTTAAATTTTTTGGGAAGTATTTATTTATTTATTTGTCAGAGAGAGAGAGAGAGAGAGAGAGGGAGGGAGGGAGAGAATGCAAAAGCAGGGGGAAGAGCAGAGAGAGGGAGAAGCAGGCTCCCTGCTGAGCAAAAAACCCAATGTGGGACTCGACCCCTTGACCCCAGGATCATGACCCAAGCCCAAGGCAGGTGCTTAACTGACTGAGCCACCCAGGCATCCCTATTCCTTATTTCTTTTGGTATTATCTATATCGAACATGAAGTACGAGGATTAGGGACAAAAATTAAAAAAAATTAAAAAAAAAAAAAGGACGAACTGATACACAACAGAAAAATTTCTAACAATTCATATAAGACCATAAAAGAAAAAATTGCTTAAACTGGATAATAATTAATGTTTCACTAAAATTCAACTTAAGGGATGTGGAAGTGTATTATTATTACTTTAATCAGACATAATGAGCTATTCAAATTATTCCTGACCCTTAAATTAAAATTAAAGTAAAACTGGGGTGCCTGGGTGGCTCAGTGGGTTAAAGCCTCTGCCTTTGGTTCAGGTCATGATCCCAGGGTCCTGGGATTGAGCCCCGCATTGGGCTCTCTGCTCAGCGGGGAGCCTGCTTCCCCAGTCCTGCTGCCCGCCTCCCTGCCTACTTGTGATCTCTGTCTGACAAATAAATAAATAAAATCTTTTTAAAAAAAAAATAGAATAACTCTTGTAGCTCTTTACCTTTTCTGAATGGTCAATATTTTCAATTCTTTATTATTTTTTTTTTTTTGATTGCACTCTCTTTCTGGGTTGACTGGGTAAACTGAATTATTTTGGTTAACATTTTACTTGACCACCTTATTTGGATTCGGGTATATAGGTTTGTTACATGCCTACATTGGTGTGTGTTTTTTATTTATGTGGAAGTTGAAATCTACATCATAATAGGTAAGAGAGACTATACTAGCAGTGCTCAGAAAACACCTAACAACTGAAAATAAGTACTTTAAACTTGTATTGGGCTTATTGAATAATTTATTAAAATACCTTAGAGATAATAGTTTAGAACAGTATTTTGGAGCAGTTATCCTAATTAAGGTATTCTATTTTTATAGACAAATAGGTTTGACGTCTATTTTTGTTTGTTTTGGCATTATTCTCCCAGAATATTGCGACAGAGGGAAGGAAAATAGAGTCAGTGCTTTATTAATAGTAAAGATGTCCTGGTATTCATTAAAACTAGAGGACTGATACATTTCATTTGGCTCCTAGGATGAGTGTGACAAAGAATAAGTCAGTGTTATAAGAAATGTCTATCATGTATAACTCCTGCTATAACAAATTAATGGGTTACAAAAATAATACCCAAACGAAAGACCTGTTAAGGTCTTTGGTTTAACCTCTTAATCTCTACTAATCTTCAAACTGACTACAGACCAAGAGAGCAAATATTAAACTATTTAGAGTCACTCCCTTCTATCACCACGATAAAGATCTATTATTCAAGCCAAAGTTATTTGTTCAAGTAAAAAGTGGTCTAAGAAACTGCTACCTAAAATAATCATGAAAATTATTCTATTCTGTAGGCAGGTATAACAAGTTTCTTAAGTAAAACATAATTTGGTGGGTCTCAAAATATACAACTTTATAAAAAGCAACTTGTGGAATAATGTACTTTTTGAATGATTTAACCTAAATACTGAAATTCTAATAAGTCAAAACTTATGATTCCTTAAACAAAAACAAATTTATATACCAAATGAAACAGATGAATTAAAAAGAAAAAATGCCATATCAATTTTAAAACATGTATTTTAAATTCTGAGACCTATTGAACCATATGTTCTCGGTTATGAGCAAGTGCTTTTGATAGCTTTATAAAATCAGTTCACAGTTTTGTTAAATTCACAATGGCAAAACATTAAGAATTCAATCCCAGATGAGTAGTTACATATCCAATAAAGGAACTGTCTGGAGGAAAAACTGTACAGACATAGTAATCAAATTCCCATATAGGATTAATGGATGACATGTAAGCCAAAAGATGATTCATTTTATTTTAAAATTAATTACAAAAGTCCTTGATTATTTTAGAATGAATTACATATCCTTATAGTGTGTCTCCTTAGGCAATAGCAAAATTAATTAAAATATAACTATGATATACTTGGTCATCAGAAATGTAACAGAAGGGAAAACATGATTCTTTTGAAGGGGATATACCTGATTTTCTCCTCAACAAGATGACTCTAATGAAATTTGCATTCATTTTGTAAATAAATATCCAGAATCTACCACATCATTAATAAACTTGTATATCTTTAAGAAATATGTTAAGACAATGGAATAATAAAGCCCATTTTTAAATATTTGTGAGATGATGTCTATTCCCAATGAATTTGCTTATTTAAGAAAGGCATCATAAGTCCATTAAATGCTGAATTAAGAAAAATTACTTGAAAAAAATGAACTGGATGGAGTCCCTCCCACCCATTACCTATAGAGAAATAAAAACAATACTTATCAAGTAAAAGAAAGATTCTAGGAATCAAAGAAGAACATCAAATTATTCAAAATGAAATATGCCCTGTGTAAATTACACATTTTGAAGTGATGACACATTACATGCAACATTTTTAAATAAAATTCAACCAATAAATCACTTTATAGTCTTATATCTGGCATTAGAAAATTTCTACTGCCACATTTTCACATACTCCAATACTGACTGAAGACAGACATTTTTTTCCTGATTTTGTCCCACTGTTTACCCAGATATGAGAGCTCTGAAGGTATACCCAAGTGTAGAATTCTGTTTTCAAATCTATACTTTGTGGAAGCTAAGTAAGAAGCACCTGTTAAAGTTCTCATATGATTTATGTGACAGATGGGTAAAAGACTGGGATGAGCTCTATTTTCAGGCTAATAAAAACCTAATTATTTCAGAATCAGAAATTTTTTACTATTTTTTAAAGTAGTCCAAAAAATGTAATGGCACTATGCCATTACATATTTCAGTCTCAAAATTAAAAATGAATTTAATGTTTGACTTCATGAGCAGAATACATATAAAAAATGATTTTAGATGGGGTTTTATAATTATAGCACATCCTAATAGATTAAAAGACACAAAGTTCAAAGTGACAATTTTATATTTAAATAATATTTAAATTATACAAAAGATTCATCATATATAAAAATATATTTTCTTATTATGCATCTTATACTTAAAACTGAAAGTAAAACCATAAGGAATGTAAACGCCTTGTAAATAACTATTTTCATCTGGCAGAAAATGAAATGGTCCACTCTTAAGTTACTGAATTTCTAAATCTAAAATGACACTGAGCCTATGACATAATAAAAAAAGATGTGCAAACACAGTATTATCCAAGTTTTTATCCTTGACATAAAACACATTACTTTTGCAATTGCAAATAAAGTACTCCCTCCAAGTACTAAATGTGTATTTCTCAATCACCTTAAAATAATAAAATTTCACATAAAAATATACATTTATTAAGTTTCAAGGAAGTTGAAACTTATCCTTCCTACTTTTATCCTTATCCTTTCTACATTTTATTTTTCTATTTAAAATACACTGAACTTGGAAGTATCTCCCAAAATAAAGAAAAAGTTTACACAATATTTTATGAAGAATGATGACCAATTAGAGAAATTTAGTTAATACTTCTGTGAATTAAATGTAGAATATAACAATCCATTTTTAACATCTACACAGATTAAGTCGCTTAATCTCTCTGGACACTAAAAACTAACTTCTGAACTAAAAAAGGCATTACCTGGAAATAAGCTATGTGATGTCTAATGCCTCCACTCTAATTATCATTAGGTTTCACCTGTCAAGTAAAAATAGTATACACTCCAGGAGATACTTAAAAGATTTTAGCATACCTGAACAAGGAATCTTGGCAGCCATTATGAACTTAAGGACAATAATGGTATTTAATATTGAGAAGCTAAAGTAGACTTTAATATGGATGACAGACACTTAAAACACTTCATTTATACTTACCTCCAAATCATCACAGTTGTTACAGTCTTTGCAATTCAAGGGGACATCATAGTATGGCAACAAACTAAAATAAACCTATCATTTCTCCCCATTGCTTTTTGGTAGCAATGCAAACATTTTTATTAGAGGTTTTTCATACATCATAAATATTATATACTTTTCATCAAGGGATTAAATTATCTACCATAATCCTTCAATTTATGTATCTTAGAAACACATTTTTTAACAATCCATTTTATTTAATCAATGTCTCTAAATGCAAATAATCAGACTTTAGTAGCCAACTCAACATGTAATATCTATGTAATTAATACCAAGCAATTTGTGGCTGATTATAGCAATGGATATTTTGATGGGACCATGTGTGAGGCTCTCATGTGAAAGTAATGAAATTGATACCATTCCTGAAGTTTTGTTTATTTATAAGTTGCTTAGAGATATCAGGAAAATTTTATTTTATCCAAACACTATGTACTGCAAATAATGGCATAATCAAGACACAAGACTCTCCTGGCCTAATGTGATTCTCAGCAGAGTAGATGTAGTTCGTACTTAGTAGTCTAGACAAAATACAAGGAGATTTATTTAAAGTCTATCTTTGCCAATACTCCTGTGATGGCCTGGCAAAGGATTTACAAATTGACAACTCAAATGTCCCATTAAAACATACATAAAATCCGGAGCGCCTGTGTGGTTCAGTGGGTTAAAGCCTCTGCCTTCTGCTCAGGTCATGATCCCAGCCAGGGTCCTGGGATCGAGCCCCACGTCGGGCTCTCTGCTCCGCAGGGAGCCTGCTTCCTCCCCTCTCTCTCTCTGCCTGCCTCTCTGCCTACTTGTGACTTCTCTCTCTCTGTCAAATAAATAAAATCTTTAAAAAAAAAAAAAACAAAAAAAAAACCATAAAATCCCTGACAGAAGTACTACCAAATCCATCAAGAGCCCATCAAATTCAAGTAAAAACCAATATAGTCATTTAAGAAAACCAACAAAATACTTACAGGCAATTGAATTATTAAACTATTGAGTAAACCAAAATGAAAATCACATAAACAAGACTTCTATTTTTTTTTTTTTTTTGGTCTCACTCCATGAATTTACACACAAGATTAGTGCTAAACTAATATTTATAATTATCACCTTTGTTAAACAAAATAGATTGGTTTTATTTAAAAAAAAAAGTAAATCATAGCCAAAGGGACATTTGTTGTCTCTGCAGAAATCATTACCACTGCCATAAAGTCACAACCCATTTCTAAATTATAACTTCATTTGGGAAAAATCAAAGACTTTCTATTGACGCAAATTAACAGTACTAGTCTAAGTTTTGTTATTATTTCTTTTATGATGTTAAAATATTCCAGATTCTTTCTCCATGCCCTGTAGCTTCAAAACATACTCCAAGTGGCAATAAACTTCTTTGAGACCCCCCCCTTGAAGATCCAAGACTGTCACAGATTACAGACCAACCATTAGGTCTCTAGGATTCCAGCAATTATGGTAGTAGGGAAGAGGTGCCACCTGTCTACTCTCCAATCCATTCATTTACCTACACACCTATTCATTCATGGGGTCTATTACCCACCTACCCACCCATGAGTTTACCTACCTAATCAAACACATCCAACTGTATCCTGTGATATGTGATGGGGATAGTAAGATAGACCTAGTCTCTAAAGTTCACACTTTTGAGTCTGGGAGAAATACCTGGCAGATTTGTTGTTCATTCTTATACGTATTATATTTCCATTATTCATTCAAGTCTTGTACATGAGGAACCTACTAGACATAATATGAAATGATGTGGGGTTTTTTTTTTTTTTTAAAGGATAGCATTACTTTAGGAGAACTGTAAAATTCTTTGAGAGGTAAATAAATTAGTAAATACAATTAGGAATGGATAGAAACTTATTTTGAAAGTCTATTTTCTAACTTTTGCATTTTGCCATTCACAAGGCTATTCTCCAATGGATAGGAAACCACAATACGGTATAAACCACAATAGGGTATAAACCACAATAGGGTATAAACACAATAGGGTATAGGTTTATACCACAATAGGGTATAAACTATGCAACCATATTATAGGATAATATGGTTGAGACTGTAACCCATTTATTCCAACTTCAAACAAGAAATACAAGTTATTAAAGTAGAGGCTTAACTCACTGGTAAAACATCAGCTTTAGCCCTCTTTGTATTTATTCTCCTGTGATTCACAGAAAAGTTTTGACAAAATTTTATTTTTTTTTTACATTTCTTATCTGTAAATTTCATCTTGGATCAAAATCTTATTCAGGCTTATCAGGCAATAATGGCACATTTTTCTTGGCTAATGGAATTATGCAGATACTAATCATGTTTTAGAAGTGGCCAAGCATGGTAGATTAGTAATACACTTCGTTCTCTTAAGCAAAGTTCATACTTGACCAAATGAAACACACTGAAAATCCCAGTGAGAGGAGGAAATCAAGAAAATCAGGTCCGTCAACATAGAAGAAATAACAGGATCTTAAAACACTGCTATAATTTTCAGAAAGTACCTGTAACTTTTGTCAGAGAATCACATTTTTCTTATTTTATGATAAGAAATTACAGCTATCAACTTGGACTCTACGTCCATTGTCCTCCTAATGTATGAGGAGGACACAAGAAACAGGGTTTGGCTGAGGTTGATCACAGAAGAGCAGATGGTATGCGCCATGTTTTTGAAGTCCCCAGAGCCACACAGTTTACCAACATCCAACAGAGCTTGGATGTTATGATTAGCTCAAGAACTGCTTTAGACTACCTGTGAAGGATACAATGTAGCTTCTAAAAGCTTTTGGATGTCGCTGATATAATACAAAGTGGGACGGGGGTGGGGGGTCTTATCTGAAACAGGCAGGGAAATTGCTCTGTTTTAGAAAATGCACCAGCACGTGATTGTGAGAGTGATCAGCTCCAAGCCATGTAAGGGCTAACAGTAAGGATCTGTGTTTGTTTTTACCTTGTAACTCCTATTGTCTGAGCCAGATTCTCCCAGAGACCTTATTTTATTCCGATTACTGCAACATCACTGCCAATGAATGTAGAGCTGACTTGGTCACTCCTCTGCTCAAGTCAGCCAAGAGAATATTCTGTTGTAGAAAGCAACATTTGCCTCAAAGGCTTGGAAGCCAAGGGAAAAACTGAGACACATACAAGACAATAATATATAAACCAATTAACTTGGCCTCTCAGGAAAAGCATCTTCACCCTCATCAAATTGTGTATCATCTGGCAATATAAATTGAAAATCTATTTATAGAGTAGTCCGGCTAAATGTTTTATTGCTAAAACAGAAGTAGTAAGGGTCACAGAATGCAAAATCCTAGGAAACACATCTTTTTTTTTCTGGGGGCCGTTTCGTATGCTCTTGACACAGATTACTTTCTTGTCAATGGTTCTTTTGTCTTTCTTAAAACTACATCTGTACAACAACTAGGTCACCTTGAATTTCAAGTACAACATTGCCTGTAAATTTAATTTTACATCATATTATCCATAATTACCATAAACAGGAGGCAGGTGTGACCCTACTTTCACGCTGGAGGGCTTGAGGACTGGATGGGCTAAGACTCGCTGAAGGCTACAGAGTCTGAGTTGACAACAGGCTGTAAGGATGACCTGGCTATTAAAATATTATTGCAATCACACGCTTCTTTAAGAAGTAGTACTTCCAAATCAAGAGGAGGAATAGCCCATTCCTCTGAAGAACTTACTTCATCTCTGGATTCCATCTTTCACAGCACACAGAATACAGACCATGTACAGAAGGCAAACAAGAAAGCAAGCAACCAATCTGAAATTTATGTCCCATGAATTCTGGAATGATTTCCTTGGAGAAGAAATGCCAGAGAAAGGCTTACAGTCTGTGTATAAATATTCAAAGGTCATCTAGTAAAATTCCCAACAGAAGACTTGCTCTAGGTGAAAGGGAAAAGTTTTTTGGTTTTGGTTTTTTAGGTTTTTAAATATCATCGGGGTTACCAAGAAAGAATGGGATTCTTTCTAATGTACTGTGATTCATATCATGTCAGTGTTCTAGGCTACACAATGGCCTCATCATTTACCAGTTGCATTGTTAAAGGGACATCCGAAGTAGGAAGGTAGCTGAATGGAAGGTCCCTTTTAAATCCAAGACTCTGTCATTAAGGTCATGCAGTTTGGCAGAGGAGCAGCCAATATCAGAACTCAGATCTAGGCAAATTTGCTCCTGCACATCCTTTAACATCAGAATTCTTGGCATACCTGATTAACAGGACTTTCCTCTGATCTACTCTCCAGAAGGCCTAGGGCTCTCTTTCTGATAGAGCTGATGCTATTTGCTTCCTTAAAAAGGTTTGTTAAGTCCTAAGCCTCAGAGCACTTAAGAAGTCCAATCTGTCTGAAGTGACATATTCTGGCCCCCAATCTTGGTCTACGCAGTCTCCTAATCATTCTGTTTGAAGAATCTTCCTTCCCTGAGTGAACCCCTTTGTTACAAAGGCTCTGGACCCCAGAGCTAGCAGCTGTGACACCAGGTCTTCCTCCCTGTTTCTAAAAGCCATCTTTGTTTTCATCTTTTTTCCATGTGGAATTCCATATAAGAGTTTCATTTTAAAAAGGTGTCGCTTTAAAACACCAACCCCCTCTAGATACACGTGAGCCTGACCATGTGGTTTAACATCACTATTTCTAGTACTTCCAGGCCTGACTGCCTTTACATGCCCCCCCTCATCGTCCCCGTTCCCCTCCTGGCAAATGCCAGTTCACCTTTCATGGCTCTCCAACAACTGCATCCTTCTTCCATGAAGGCGTCTTCAATTCCTAAGGCTGCATCATTTGCTCTCTACGTGCTCCCATTCTATCCATGCCTCTCTTCTAGCACTTATACCTCTAAAATAGTTAATACTCAGCAAGCCGCCCCATATATGGTGAGCTCCCCGGGGCCAGGTGTATCCTGCTTTTATCCTTCTAACTCCTGCACTGAGCGCAGTCGCAACTCAAAAGTTGGAGTGAATGATAGCCACTGGTTTTCGATTTGTAATCTATACCTTCTAGTATTGTATTCAAGACTCAGGAGAATTCTGTAATAATAACCATGTCTGATATTGTCCCTATGTTTCTGAGCAACATTGTTTCATGACTCTTCAATTAGAAATAATCAGTTTTTGTGATCAAGGAGAGAGTTAAAAGGAGGGAAATTTTCTTTAGGAAATGATCTCTACAGACATGATGATAAAAGTCATGGAGTAAGAAATTGCCAATTAGACGGGCCTCTCCAAATGTCTGACAGCAAAGAAACTCTTATTTTTTTTTTAAATTAAGACTACATTTTTGGGGCACCTGGCTGGCTCAGTTGAAGACCATGCAATTCTTGATCTCCGGGGTGTGAGTTTGAGCCTCATGTTGGGTGTAGAGATTATGTAAATAAACTTTTAAAAAAAGACGACATTTTCATCATAGAGAAAAGGTACCATGGGCAATGCACTGTTAGGCATACTGTGTGCACTGCTACATTTAATACGACTCTGCAAATTAAGGTTGATCTATTACTTCCACTTTATAAACAATGACTGAAAAGTGGAAATATTAAAATCACTGAGTCTCTCAGGACCAGTAAATCTGATAGTCACCCCTGCTGCATCTTGACTGGTCCATTCGTTCATTTATTCTTTACCTCTATTTACTGATTTGTTCGTATCAGCATACAGTATGTACCTTTAACATACAAAAGTTTCCTGCACGTTCCTAACTTGGAGAGACTGCAGAGATGCAATTTCTAATTCCAAGACGTTTGGATTTTGAATTTAGAAACAAGTCACCTTAGATCAAGCCACATTTTGACTTCAAAAGAAGATAGAATTGCATTTGGAAAAAACATCCTATCCCTCCTGATTGTATAAAATACAATGTGCCCAACAACAGGAGGCGTACTCAAATCATTTTCTTGGGCTATTTTAAATAACACTATTGTAATATATTTTAAAATATTGGTTTATATTTTGGTTGCAAAATCTTTAAGTTCCGAAAAATCTCCACAAATATTAACCGATATCACATAATAAAATGTGACAATTTCAAATTTCTATTCTTTTTAGTTTGATATAATTTTATTTCAAACTACTTCTAACACATGTAAGGCGATTTTGGATTTCAAATTTCCTTTTTGGTTTTGTTTGTTTTAAAATGTACCTCTCTAGCCAAGATTTTGGTAAGCCAAATTTCAGACTAAGAACACATTTTAGAAGTTTCCTCAATAATTCAGAATGACTGCAGCAACCCCAGTAATATCACTACTTGTTAGCTCAAGGATTTGGCTATACCGCAAGTTACATCATGTTCCTGGAAACGTAATTGCTGGGAAACAGTCAAACCTGGGTCACTACAGCTTTGTTTGCACCGATGATGGTGTTGCTACCCCCAACAGTGGTTCTATAAAGTAGTTCTTTGGACACAGAACGGGAAGTAGATCGTTATTAATTACAATTGCCTAACAAAACAAATTGCTTGAAAGGTTCGCTAGGAAGAATGTTGTGGCTAGAAACCATCCCCACCTCTCTTCACAACATTTATCTAAATTTGTCAAACCAAACTCCAACATTCTCCTGAAGTTTGCAATTCTGTGTCCTCTTCATTTACTCCAGGTGTTCAACTGCGATTTGTACATTCTATCAGATACAGATTAAGGCAATATATCATGGCAACTTTATTCTACATCAAATACAGGTTATTTAACTTTAGAGTAAGTAGGTTAGGAGCCAAGGAGGAAAAAACCACCATAACTAGGTCATTATTTCTGTTCTGGGTAGTCTTCACGTTGCAGAAGTAATAATATGGGAGCTGAGCAGAACCTGCCAAGGTTGTAGGTTCAGGAATTGTTCTCCATCTGCCTCTTGGACAGGGAGAGAGAGAGAGAGAGAGAGACTGAGTCACTGTTTCTCTGTAATTCCTCGCTGGGATACAGAGGACCAGCTCACCTGAAGGAAATGTTCAAATCAGAATAAAAGAAGAGTCATCTCTCCAGGTCCAAACAATTTCTACAGTTCTTTCCTTCCTATTTGATTGATATTTCCTGCATAACGTAGGACGGACTCCTCACACAGGGGCACTTATGAGACCACGATTACATGCGTCACAAAAACAACAGTTCAAAATATCTACATTTTCACATAGTTCATGGTTTCCATGCGGACTGAGAATAAACAGGCCTATAAAGAAGGACTAACTCCAGTATTCTTATTGTGTAACCATTCGGTAGTAAGCACTCCGAGACCAAAAAAATAAAAGTAGCGCTCGCCCACATAGAACATACAATTACATTAAAAATAGCATAAAAGAGTTTGATCACAAAAAGCAACGTGAAATATACAGCAGTTTGAATGAAAAACAGGGAAGACCCCGACACAGGACTAATTGCTAGATAAAAGACACAGGCAATAGGGTGTTTTAGCGATTTGGAGAAGGAAGTGATCACTTTAGACCAGTTAGTCAAAAATAAAACAAAACAAAAGTCAAAGAACAGATGAGAGATGGGATAGTTTATGTGATTTTTGAGGAACAGGCTAAATTTGCATAGACGGATAAACGGCAGGAAGCAAACAGGAGTGAAACTGCGGTTTACTGGAGAATGACAAGTAAGCCAGGCTGATAAGACAGCTAAGTGAGGAGAGGAGTGGACAGGGAGGCCACACGGCTGGCAGCCGACCTGCGGGAGGGCCTGGGCAGCCACGCGCAAGAGGCTGAACCCCGTCAGGGGCCCAGGTTGGCTCCGGGGCTTCATGTTTCTATGATCACTCAATAACCCAGAGAACTAGGTATTCGGATCAGGACACTCAGAGGTGAGGAGACCTGCTCATTAGTGGAGGCACCACAACTGCTGGCTCTTGACGAGTAAAGTCACTGCTCTTGCCAGTTGGGGGTTCGGAACGGGGATTTTTTTAAGAAGGGAGTGATGTAAACAATTTAGTATCATGGGAAGCATCGTGGAGCCAGCTGGTGTTGAGGGACTGTATTAAACAGAACTGGTCAGCAGTGCCACTTAAAGGTTCAGTCATAAGAGGGAGACTGATTCGTTCATGCAACCACGAAAGAGATCAATGTCACTAGACTAATCTCAGTTTGGCAAAATTAATCAGTATCTCAGTCATGTTTCTCTCTGTGTGCTGACCTCATTCTCTCCTACTGGCCATTTCCCTCCATCCCGGGGGGAGGTGTTTGAGCATGGAGAAGGGAGCCAGCAGCTTAGCCACCACAGAGACAGACAAGACCCCATCCTAGCATCTTTGAAGAAAACCTCAGGAAAGGATTCTGATTGGCTATCTCTGTGGCCAGGAGGGAAGTGCTGAAACTGACAAGGAAAGCAGAGTCTTAAAATACTGTGTTGGGGGAGGGGTGAGGAGGAAGTGCCCCAAAAGGATATGGGATGCTGTTCTCAGAAAATAATGAAGACGGGTCGCTGGAAAGGCAACATTTACTACAACTGGTAAACACTCAAGGCAAACTAAATCACTGGGATCAAGTCTTCCAAGACTGAAGACTATAGAAATGGCACTGATTATGCATTTTTATTTGCAGATCGGTTACAGTTATATAAGCATTGCTTACCATTCTAATGCTAAGATGATTTCCAACTGTATCCTGTATCTTTCTCTACTGGCTTACATCCTGCTTTTAGTAACTGCTTTGGAAAAGATCTGTTTTGTTTCCCATGTTTTTATAATATACTACCTCCATACTCCATCACCTTTCAATTAAAGTTCTATACTGCCTATTTATATTCTGGCCCCCACCCCCGCCATCTTCCCAAAAGGGACAACTGGCCTTTTATTAGGGTGACTGTGTAATGGGGAAAAGGAAATATGAGGCCTTTCAGAGATTAGTGGACTGTGGCTCTGAGCTAACACTAGTTGTAAGACATCAAAACCATCTCTGTAGCCCACTGAAGACTTTGGGGAGTCAGGCAATCAATGGAATTTTACCTCAAGCTGTTTTACACATGGTATAGTGGGTCTCCAAACCCAATCTGAAGTTATTTTCCCATTTCTAGAATACATAGCTGGAATAAACATATTTAGCAAATGGCAGAATCCCCATATTGGTTGGGATATAAAATCTATTTGGTGTTCTTATCTTTTTTTGCCTTCCATTCTGAGTGATAGACGTTCTGTATCTGTATATTCAGAAGTCCTTTGATTTTATAGGTAAGTGCCTATGTCTACATGCACATCTAGAGATACAGACATATAGAGGCAAATGCTGTGCTGCTTCAACAATAAGGATCTTAGGGGCGCCTGGGTGGCTCAGTGGGTTAAAGCCTCTGCCTTCGGCTTGGGTCATGATCCCAGAGTCATGGGATCGAGTCCCGCATCGGGCTCTCTGCTCGGCGGGGAGTCTGCCTCCTCCTCTCTCTCCCTCTCTTTGCCTGCCTCTCTGCCTACTTGTGATCTCTGTCAAATAAATAAATAAATAAAATCTTAAAAAAAAATAAGGATCTTAAATAATATTGTTGTAATACTAGAGATACCAAGAAATCAGGTGTTCCATGTTTTCCTAAGCTTATTTCATAAGCAAATGGAGGCTAATTTGATTAAAGCAGCAGCAAGCATTTTGAGATTCTATAATGGCAGATAAACTGTTCAATAAAATACAGTTCCTATTTTTATTTTTATTTATTTTTTTAATTTAAAATACAGTTTTTAAACTGTGGCTTGAATGTTGCCCTTGTGAACAACTTGATCCCAGTAAGAATGAAGAGACAAGTTGAAGCCAGCGATTACCAAAACGGACCCCTCACTGGTGTGTTCAGACAGCACTGTACTACCTTTTCTCTTCCCCTCTGCCCCTCCAGCCATGTGCGGGCAATTTTCTCCTTGTGTCGGTTAACACTCTTCCTCATCTGGATTGCCTTCAACTATGTGACAACAAAGAACTCCAGCACTGAAATAGCAGCAGCTACATATCCTCTGCATGACAGTGTAATTTCTTCTGCCTTAAGGCTGTGTCTAGCACTGAAATCAGAGTCTGTTTACTTCGATCTGGTGCTACATTACACTGGGAGGGATTTAACTCTTCCTTATAAACACACAGGGGAATTATCTCTCGGCTCTGTTTAGCTTAGAACTGGAGATGAAATTGTGCAGTTCTTTCTGCTGCTGAGCCAGTCATGCCATTGAAAAAAACTTACCTTCCTACTTCATTAGACAAGCAAGAATACTGTGCTGTCTCTTAAAATGCTCAGCAACCCAATTATGAGAACCAGCGCAGAACATTTTTGGTGGCAATGAGTCCAGGAAATGAGTCTTGCAGTTTTCCCATTTGACTTGGGTGTTTAGTTCTCTCTTCAGATGTTTCTGTTAGGGAATCAGCACTTCTGAATTAAAGAGTTTTACCAAAGAAAAGTTGGCTAGGGACAGTATGTATGTGTAAAGCTGTGTTGATTATGAAAACATTCTAAGAGACTCTGCTCCTTTATAAACCAGTGTTCTATAATCTCCCATTCAGAGGAAGCCAGTCATCTTTAACAGCACTTTCCGTCTTACCCATAATCAGCTAGTAATCTCTGTGTCTACTGGATTCTGCCTCTGAGACCTTCTCTCAGCTGTCCTGTCCTCTCCATGCCCAGTTCTATCTTTTAGTTTCTTATAATCTCTTGCCCAACTCTTTAGAAGAGTCTACTAATTCTCAACTTCTGCCCCCACCACCCAAGTTCGTTTTCTAAATTATGAGTAAATGTCACAATCCAGTTTTAAAGACTTCTATAAATCCCACCACACAGAGGCTCATGGATATATTCCCCACACAGAGAACAGCTCCTGGCACAGAATAGGTACCTAATGTTTGTTTAATGAATGAGTATACTCTCCATTGTTGGGGGTATGAGAAGCCACTATTTATTGAGTATCTCTAACGTGGTACACATGTGAAGTCTCCAGCACTTGATCTCTACGTACCCCTGTTGTTTAATTCTCATAAAAACAAGTTAGATATTAACATTCTCATTTTAAATATGAAGAAATTGAGGCTCTGAGCAATGATATAACTTTTCCAAAGTCACAAGACTAGTAAATAGCAAGGCTGAAGTCTGAAGCCTGAATTTTTTTTTAGCCTGAACTCTTAATCTAATCTACCCTTAAACCTATAGCATGAAGTTTAAAGTTTTTTTCTTGTCCCCTTGAATTGTTTTAGTATTTTACATTATTATTTGATATAAACAAAAGAATACATGCAATATCTATGAATTACAGAGTCGGAAGGATGGAAGGAAGGAAGGAAGGAAGGAAGGGAGTGAGGAGGGAAGGGAGGGAAGGGAAGCAAAGGTGAGAGAGGAAGGAAGGAAAGAAATGAATGAACAAACAAGCAACACGGTTTTAAAAGTAGGGGGAGGTCCTGTATGGACACCTTACCAAATAGGAAAATAAACATAGTAAAAATGTTCAACATCATTTGACATTAGGGAATTGCAAATTAAAACAACAAGGAGATATCACTACACATTTATTAAAATGGCTAAAGTCCAAAACATCACCACCACCAATTCCTGGTAAGGATGCAAAACAACAGGAACTCTCATTCATTGCTGGTGAGAATGTAAAAGTGGTACAACCACTTTGGAAGACAGTTTGGCAATTTGTTACAGAACTAAATACAGTCTTAACATATGACCCAGCAGTCATGCTTCTAGGTAATTACTCAAGTGATGTGACAACGTATGTTCCTAGTAGAGCCTACACCTACATGCGAATATTTACAGCAACTTTATGTATTATTGTAAAAACTGGAAGCAACCAAGATGCCCTTCAATAGGTGAACTGATAAACAGGTATGGCCATACAATGGAATATTACTGAGCGATAAAAAGAAATGAGAGCTATCAAACCATGAAAAAAACATGGACCCATCTTAAATGCATACTGCTTAGTAAAATAAGGCAGTCTGAAAAAGCTATATATTGTAGGATTCCAATTAGGTAATATTTTGGAAAAGGTAAAAATACAGAGGCAGTAAAGATCAGTGGTTGTCTCCTTCAGAGTGGGAGAATTAAGTAAAACATGGGGATTTTTTTAAGGAGGTGAGATTATTCTGGAGGATATTATAAAGGTAGATACAAGACATTAGGCATTTGTCAAAATCCATAAAGCTTTACAGCACAGAGTACATTCTGATATATGCAAATAAAAAAACAACCAGAAGATTGAGGGTCCCAGGATGGAATACAGAAAGTGACAGATGAATCAAACTGTACTAAAAGTATATGAAACAACCACACCAAAGGGTGTAAAGGCATAAGATGTTGACCTAAGTAACTTTGGCAATTAGCAGTTTGGAAGACCAAAACCAAAGGGAGCTATATGTAAGAATTACATTCCAGTTAATTACAGAGTTTCTCACAGGGGTATAAAGGAACAACTGTGAAACCACTATAATACATGTATACTGAAACTGAACAATTATATCAATGGATGGGGAGAGCCAGGTCTCACTGCTGGAGAATGAAGTTACAATACAAGCAAGGGTAAAAGGCTAAAATGATTCATAGAGAAATGAATTAGAGCTGAATTAGTGTGAATTCATATTTAGCTTAATAGAGATACCAAAGGTTATATATAAAAATATTTACAGATATATGTATATATGTTGGTTAGTGTATATACGTGTATTTCCTCGCTCTGTCAAGTGAGAGGACCTAGCAGCAACTATGTTTCGATAGCAATGAGCACACCAACCCCAGAATCCAGTGTCCTCGCATCTACTCTCCAATAAAAGGAACCAGGGCTCCTTCGAGAAATGGTTCATTCTAGAGCTGAGTAGGAATTATACCAGATGAGTCTGGAGCACTTTGGAGTACCAGACATTTAGGAAGCGCCCCTCTAAAAAAGCCCTAAAATATAAAAAGTCCTGCAACCCCCAAAACTTGACAATGACAAGGGTATGTCGAAAGAACATCCTACCAACTAAAAACTAGAACAAATCAAGCAACAATATAGGGTTATATTATAATCCTAAGTATGAAATAAATATCCAAGTCCATATTCATATAACTGAATAGATAAAATAAAAGGGGGTGTGGGGAGAGAAATGTTCCATGCAAAAGATTTCCAAATAATTTATGCAGATACTCCCTTCTTAAAATGCTTCTACTTAAGGAGGTAGAGAGTGACTCCTCGCTCTTACAGCAAGGCTCTGCACAGTGATGTCCTTCCAAAGAGGATGGTATGAAAAGGGGAAAGAGAGTAACTACCATGGAAAAACCTGATAAACACTACCTCCTCCGGCAGTTGATCAAAGTCAGTATCAATAGTGATAAGACATGCTGATAGGATATGGCCTTGATAGGATGTGATGTGGCCCTTCTGCCACTGTGATGGTTGGTCCTTCTAAGTCTAATCATGAGATAAAAACATCAGAAGAGTTCCTACTGAAGGACATTCTATAAAATACCTGGCCATATCAAGACTGTCAAGGTCATCAAAAACAAGGAAAAAAAAAACAACATAAAACAAAAAGAAAACAAGTCTAAGAAGCTTTTACAGAGGAGAGAAGCCTAAGGAGACATGATAACTAAATGTAATATGGGATCTTGAGTGATCCCCAATAACAGAAATATTAGGTAATAAAAGAAAAAAACAAGGAAGCCTGTCTGAATAAACTATGAACTTTAGTTAATAACAAGGTTATCAGAATTAGTTCATTCATTGTGACAAATGCACGACACTAAGATAATAGGGGAAACAGAACTTTCTGTACTATCTCTGTGATAATTTTGCCCATCTAAAATCATTCTAAATTAAAAAATTTAAATAAATACCTAAGTATTTACAAAAGTACCTACAAATGTACCACCCGATCAAGAACTAGAACATTATCTATAACCTTACCTCCAGCCTCTGCTCCTTCCCTCTCCCTGCCTACCTGCTTCTCCATGGCCTTTAACAAAGTCATGATGCTGAATTTTGTGATTATTACTTCTTTCCTTGTTTTATTATGGTCTTACCATACAAGCATACTGGCATGCCTTTATAACTTTTGCTCATTTTTGAGCTTTATAAAAATAGCACTGTACTTTTACACTGTCTTCTGAGACTTACATAAGTAGATTATGAGAAAGTTTATTACAGTACTGTTTATAAGAGCAAAATCTAGAAACAGAACAACCGTCCCAGAGCAGATGCATGAGTAAGTAAATCACGGTATATTTACACAATGACACAGTGATACTACACAAAAGTGAAATATATGAACTATAGATGACCATGTGGGTAACTTTATGACAATGTTGGGTGAAAACACGTACAAGCTCTCATCTGATGCAGAAGGCCCTTTCCAAAGGGCGATAATCTACACCGACCTCATTTCCTTGAAACCCATATTCCAGTCACACCAAACTTCCCAGTTATCTAAACATACACTCTCTGATACTCACCTGCCTTCTTTTTATAAAAGTTCTTTTGAGATAGGATTCACCCACATAAGGTATACAGTTCAACAGCTTGTTTATTCAATAGAGATGTGCAACCACTAGCATACTGTTTTAGAGTACTTTTCATCACACCACAAGAAATCCCTCAGCCTTTAGTAGTCATGTCCCATATCCTTCGACCCTATCTCCAGCCCTAGGCAACCAATAATTTGCTTTCTGTCTCTCTGGATTCTGGACATTTCATTTAAATGGTATCCTAGAACATGTGGCCTTTGGTAACAGAGTTCCTTCACTCAGCATTACGTTTTCATGGTTTGTCTACATTGTGGGATGTATCAGTACTCACTCCTTTTCATTGCCAAATATGATTCTGTTGTATGGATACACACACTTGCTTTTGTATACCCAGTTTCTTCTGCCATTAGTGTCTTCGTCTTGCTCTCCACCTGCCAAGTTCCTATTTACTCACTCCTGAAAGCCCATGTTTGAGACCCCAATTCCCATGGCTCTCCATTTAAGCATTATTATTGTACTTTTCACACTGTATCATAATCCATGTGTATCCCTCCTCCCCCATGCACTAGTGAACTCTGGACTCCCTAGGCACAGGGAGAGAACTTTATTCATCTTCAGGTTTGTAGGACCTGCGAAGTTTGATCAACTGTAACAACTGAACAAGTATTTTTTGAATCAGCGAATGAGTAGATTTGTCCTACATTCATCCAGTTTACACTTATTACACAAAAGGAGCAGGTAATAGTGTGGAAAGAGTATATACTAATCCAGTGTTATGACCCCAAACATGGGTTGACACAGGATTTCTGTATTTCAAAACTTGACGGCCTAGGACAAGTTGCTTAACCACTCCAAATCCCATCTGAGACTTGAGGGTGATGCTATCACACTCGGTCAGTTACTGACTCTATAAAGTTACTTTTGTAAAGAATTTAAAACAATGGCAATAGCCATTACCAATAATAAAGCCTATGAACAGAGGGGTGGAGGAGGGAAGAGGGACCCTGAAGAACATCTGATCCTAATACCTCATTTTCCAAATGAAGAAATAGAGAAATGGAGAGATTAGGGGAGTTTCTAGAGGCCACCTGGCCTCTTGAGGTGTGAAGGGATGGAAAGACCCCCCAGTGCGGCAAGACAGCAAGCTCCAGGTTGCAGACTCATGGCTCCGCCTCTTAGTAAAATGTCCTTGGGCAAATTACTAAACGATCTGAACTCCAGTTTCCTCTGAGCAGAAGAGGACAATAAATACCTCACTTACAGACTTTTGAGAATTAAATGAGAAAGGGCTTCTGGAGGCTTCTGATAATGGTGGTGAGGAGCACACAAGTGATTGACACAATGACAAATTAATGACCTGGCAGACAAAGTTGTGGAATGAAGGAATGTTAAGTCCCACAAAAAAGAAGCTAGAAATTTTAAAGGGGAGATTTTAGGAAAAGAGCTCTACATTTCAGGAAAAGTGCTCTACAGTCAGTCAGGCCGAAGTTGGAACAGTACCTTGTAAACAACAGTGGGTAAAATAATGTGGGATCTTTAGGAATAGATGTTTATGAAACTAAAAATTACTGTTCATCTTGCCGTCTCTTCTAACTGGCTGGTCTTTAAACTTCCCAGTATTTTCTTTCTGATATTCCTGGAGCAGATCCTAAGGAAACAAATGTTCCCTCTGAAGCCTCTGAAAGACTATCAATATGGTTTTCCTTGAAAAATGAACAGCTTAAGGTAGGCAACAAACTTCAAGGTGAGGAAGCAGGTGTTAACACAGAACCATGCCATTGTTTAAAAAGAACATTCTGTTCCCATCATGTCCTCCTGACGGTGTGTTTGGATATTTACTAAACAGGGGCTCAACCTTCATCATTAATGAAATAGTGGGTCCGACAGCAGCTGTAGGTCACCATCGAAAGCACAGGCAGTCTCTCGGTCCCTATAACTGGATAATGCATGAAGATGACAGAAACTCTAAAGATAACACACTGGCATTTTACCTCCCTCTCCTCTTATTTACTGGTTCCCTTAGTTCTATCCAAGATGGATTTTCAAAAAGGTTCCTTATACCTCATTTTTTTCATTCAGTTTTTAGCCTGGCTGGTTTACATGGATTCTTTGTTAATTAAACAAGTATTTATCAAACTCTATTTTACACTGGGCTGTCTTCTGACTGATGCAGAAAAAAAAAAATGGATGCCTTTCTCTTGAGAACGTAGATTCTCATGAGATGGGATAAGGAATAAATGAATGAGTAATGTGTGAGAAGGTGTTATGGAGAAAAAATAAAATGGTAAAGGAGTAAAGAGTGATTGAGGGCAGGGACATGGGGGTAGCCTTCTTTAATAAGGAGACAGCTGAGAAAATTCCTCAAGAAATGGCAGAGTGAGGGGCGCCTGGGTGGCTCAGCGGGTTAAAGCCTCTGCCTTTGACTCAGGTTATGATTCCAGGGTCCTGGGATCGAGCCCCACATCAGGCTCTCTGCTCAGCAGGGAGCCTGCTTCCCCCACTCTCTCTGCCTACTTGCGATCTGTCAAATAAATAAATAAAATCTTAAAAAAAAAAAAAAAAAGTGGCGGAGTGAGCCATGGGGATATCTGAGCAGAGGAATGGCAGGTGCAAGATCTCCGAGCTGATTTTACTTACCAGGTTTAAGGAACGGGAGGAGGACAGTGTGGCTAGAGCTGATGGAGCAAAAGGGGCAGAGCTAGAAGATGAGGCCAAGAAAGTGGGAGAGTCCAGATCATAGAGCACTGCTGCTTTTACCATGAAGAGCCATGGGACAGTTTTGAGGTTATCATGTGATTTAATCTTGGAACACTTCCTCAGGTTACTGGAGAAACAGAGTGTAGAAGAGCACGGGGTGTGGGGAGAGATCAGGTAGAAGGTCAGAGACCATAACTATTGGACGTGAGAAATCCTGGTGGTAGCAGTGGTGTTGGTGAGATGTGACTGGGTTTGTTTTTTTTTTTTTTTTTTTTTTAAGGTTTTTATTTATTTTTTTTTGACAGACAAAGATCACAAGTAGGTAGAGGGGCAGGCAGAGAGAGAGGAGGAAGCAGGCTCCCCGCTGAGCAGAGAGCTAGATCCCAGGACCCTGAGATCATGACCTGAGCGGAAGGCAGAGGCCTTAACCCACTGAGCCACCCAGGTGCCTCAAGATGTGACTGGGTTCTAAACATGTTTTGAAAAAATAATTTTTTTAAAGATTTTATTTATTTATTTGACAGAGAGTGAGAGAGCTCAAGCAGGCAGGCAGAGGGAGAGGGAGAAGCAGACTCCCCACTGAGCAGGGAGCCCAATATTGGGCTTGATCCCAGGACCCTGAGATCATGAGCTGAGCTGAAGGCAGTCACTTAACTGATGAAGCCACCCAGGCACCCCTGAAAAAGTAATTTTAATAATACACTCCTTTACGTTCAGCACAACACATTCCTCTTTAAACCCAGTCCAAAGTACACCTCCTCAAGAAAAGGCTTTATATAACTCTATCATCTCCTAGCCACTCATACATATCCCTCTCCTCTTCCTTTATTTATACTTGTAGTTTCTTTTTACTTACATAGAATAAAGGTCACCATTGTCTCAGCTTAATGGAAACCCAGGGGTCATTAAGTTGCCAAATGATATAACATGGCCACTTCCTAGGAAAGGACAGTGGAGCAGGCTTAAAGGCTGATAGATCTAGAAAACTTAGAGGAACTGGGGTGCCTGGCTGGCTCAGTCAGTGAAGCATGTGACCCTTGATCTTGGGGTTGTAAGTTCGAGCCCCACGCTGGGTGTAGAGATTACTCAAAAATTAAAAAAAAAAAAAAATCTAAAGCAAAACCAAAAAACAACCCTAGGGGAACTAATTCTTGCTTGTTTGGGCCCTCCCTCTCATACCGTCTCCTCATTGTGAGGTGAGGCAACGTCTGGCATGCTGTAAGATCAGTTCAAGCTGGTCTTATACATCCTCCAGTGTTTTTCAAAGTTTGCATTCAATACAGTCCAAGGACTTTAATTTTCAATTGACAACTTAACCCATTATATTTAGAGAACGGTATGAATTTTTCATTTATCTCATTACTTGGTTAGAAAACCACAATATACTGGCCTTACAGTATTTACGCAAAAACAGATACAGAAAACAGTCCATTTTCTCTGGATAAATGTAAAATGTGAGAAAACATACAGAAGGTTCTGGAGAGATACATACTACAGTCTCAACAGTTACCTCTAGGGAGTGAAGTGGGAATTAGCACGTGAAAGTAGGGTAATTAAAGGAGACTTGGCTTTACGGTGATGTCTCACATACTTTTGACAATTATTATCTCACTGTAGATTTAATGTTTTAAAGGATCTATGTTAGTTATTTGGTACCTTTGGCATTACTGAATTAGATAGTAGTTATTCATGTGTGAAAAAAGGTTCATGGAAAATTAATACTTGTATTTCATATTCTTATTTCTAACCATATTCTTATTCGAAAAAGTTAAAAAGTTCTTTTTCAAGCTTAGATTTTGAACAGAGTAATGGCTCTGCTCACATTCTGGACCTTTGATAATGATGAAATGCATTTTTAAAAAAATTTGATACCTTTTATCAGGTTGTACACCCTCTATCAGGTTCCATACCAGAAGAAAATCTTACTAACAGGTTAGTGAAGAACAGAATTTGGGCCCAGGAATGAAAAAATGGGAATGATAGTGGCACATGGCTGACTGAGTCAGCAGAACAGGTGACTCTTGATCTCAGGGTCATGAATTCAAGCCCCCCATTGAGTGTAGAGTTTACTTAAAACAAAAACAAGAACGGAAAAAAAAAAAAAAGAAGAAGAAGAAGAAGAAGAAAGAGAAGAAAAATGGGGATGGTAACAGTAAAATTAGGTTCTTAACTAGGAAGCCCATAAGAAACAGCAAGGATATAAAACAGCCACCGAAGGATACAAACTTTAGCAGTAGCTAAAGGTGGAGAAATCTAGGCCTTACATACTCATGGTTTCTAGGAATCTATAGTTTCTAGAAGGTTGTTTAAATTCCCAGTTGTACAATCTTCCATCCTTAGCTCTTCAGGGGAGAATCATTTTATCACTTCTGAAGGAAATCCGTCCTAAACAAGGCAGAGGATGTAAGGACAGAGACAAAGAAACGATAGTTCTGTGTAAGGCAAGGCATCACAAGGACACAGCTTTTGGCACATCCAGCTGACTAATGCCTGGAGGGGCTGGGGCTGGCCACCAGTCCGCGAGCCTATGGGGTGACAGGCTCATAGTTCCTAGAAACTACGAAGAATGTGCATCCGTTTTTATTGCGTGGTTCAACTGTGCTGGGAAACACCAATCAGGCTTGGAGCTGCCAATGAACTTCCTTGGCCAGTGCTTGCCCGTGTCCACCATGGGCCACGCTCATTCCGCTGTCCTGACTGGTCAGCTGACAAGCAGCCCTAAGGCAGCACACCTGAAGCTGGAATCCGAGTGTGAGAGCAAAGCTCTACTCGAGATGCAACGTTCTCACACAGGACGATGGCAAGCAAGAAGGCCGCAGAACCTGCCTTCGGCTTCCTTCAGGACCCTGATGACGGCCGAGGTGTGCAGACACACGGGGCACACACCCAGTTCTACCATGGGAACTCATTTCATGTTCCCATGTTTCACTCGAAACTGTCTAAGCGAGTTAGTAGAACTCATTATTTTGTCACCCAAAGGGTTTGTCTGCTCCTTCTTGTTTTTATCTCAATTAATTTTGTGTCTGCCGGACTAACACGAATTACCACTTCCATGTCTTGCACTTTTGATTTAAAAATAAAGCTAATTTGGGAGGTGTTTAAAGCTTTATTAATATTTATACGGCCATTAACAGTGGCCAGGAGGTTCGCAAGCTTAGAAATTCTCCTTCCAAGACGGTCTCTTGGCTGCAGCTTTCCCAACTCTGACCACATCATTTTTAACATTTTTCTTAGGGCACAAAGCAGAATTTCACTGAAGGTCACAGGAAAGTTGGTTTTGGTTTTCCCACCATTTATCTTGCCCATTCTGCTGAGTGAGTCAGACTCACATAATACATTTCTTTCTCTGACTTTCTTCAGAAATCCAGAGGCAGCTCTTTCCCCCTCCAGAAGTGCAGGGGTGCTGAGTAACAACCAAGCACTGTTCTTCACCGTCTGTTTCGCCTTCCTCCAGGCTGAACTTACACTGGGCAAGTGAGAGAAGAAATGCCACGGTATTCCAGTCTGATACCGCAGTACTGACGAAGGGATCATTCCTCAACAGAAAGGATACAAAGGGCACGATCCCTTCCAAATGTGGCCTGTGACCCCCATACACTCTTCTGCCAGTTCCCCGACATCCACAACAAACAAACAAACAAAACCAATGCTCTTAGCATTTTAGCGCAGCTGCAGAAATCTCAGCAGGAGATGTGACCATCTACTGGGAGTAACAAGTCCTGGCCAAGTATTACGATGGGACAAATAAACAGAATTGGATCGTGTTGAGACAAACGAGCTTGGAGAACAAGCCGGTATGGCTGTACCTTTGTAAGGGCATGAAGCTCCACAGTGGCTTTCTTGAATTCTTATCCCAACTCTGCCACTTCCTAGATGTGTCATCTCAGGCCTGGGATCCGGGCACTCTGCCTTAATTTCCTTGTTTGGAAAGTGGGGATAATATGACCCCTGCCCGTGGAAGTTGCCAGAGTACTGACGAGTCAACAGAAGAGAATATGCCAGTGCCCACTTGGGGCGCCACAAATTTGCTGAATGGGAATGTCTGCACGAAGTCAAACATTAAACTGAACAGCAAATCAGATACAATCCGCATTAAGATGGTAGTACCTGTAAGCTCTTTCTACAGACAACTACAGAACTAAACAAAATGGAGAAGTGCAGTTTGAAACATAGGAGTTTTAAATTTTCTCTCTTGCTTTAAGAAAAAAGACAGTGGGGTAGTACACCTGGGTGGCTCAGTCAGTTAAGCATCTGACCTGTGATTTTAGCTGGGGTCATGATCTTGGTTGGGGTAGTGGGATCGAGTCCTGTAGTGGGCTCCAAGCTCAGCGGGGAGTCTGGAGCAGATGCTCTCTCTTCCCCTGGCCTTCCCCTGCTTGTGTGCTCACTCTCTCTCTCAAATAAATAAATCTTAAAAAAAAAAAAAAAAAAAAAAAAGCAAATTCAAAGGTAACTAAAACTACTTGATCTCTAAGGGAGACATGGCTATTGTGTTTAATAACTGATTTGCCAATAATGCACATGTTAACCTGGCACCTTCCAAATATTGCTCAGTGCAATGTTAGCCAGTTAGGTAGCCACTAGTTATACCCTGCTACTGAGATCCTGAAATGTTGCTGGTCCAAGCCAGGTTGTGCTGTTAAGTACAAAATCACATTTCATATCACAGTGCATGTCACATTTCAAAGACTTCAAAAATAAAACATCTCATTAAGAATTTTTAATACTGGGGGCACCTGGGTGGCTCAGTGGGTTAAAGCCTCTGCTTTCCGCTCAGGTCGTGATCCTAGGGTCCTGAGATCAAGTCCCACATCAGGCTCTCTGCTCAGCAGGGAGCCTGCTTCCCCCTCTCTCTCTGCCTGCCTCTGCCTACTTGTGATCTCTGTCTGTCAAATTAATAAATAAAATTGTCAAAAAAAATTTTTTTAATACTGATTACATGCAGAAATTACAATGTTTGGAAATGCTGGGCTTACTAAAATGTTACCTATTCTTTTTTTGTTTATTTAAATGTGGCTACTAGAAAATTTAAACTACTTCTATGACTCACATTTGTGGTCTGCATCTATTTTGGGACCACAGTGGTCAAGAAAGGGAAGCCACGCTGTTCTTACTATTACAACCTCAAACCATCAGTTATTGAGGACTTACTATGCTAGATGTTTTAAAACATTATTTTTAAGAATCACAATACCTCTGTGTAATAAGCTGCGTCCTCTCTTCTTATAGATGAGGAGAAGGTTGCAGAGTATATCCTGCTTCAAATCACAAAGCTAGTAGTGTTCAGAGCAGGAAAGAATCCACATCTCTGATTCCAAAGCCTGCTCTTTCCTGTACCAGGGGACACGTGGAACTAGAGGCATAGGCGGGGAAAGGGGGCCTTCCAGGAGCAAAGGGGAGCCCAGCCCTTCCCTAGCAGGTCACCTTGCAGGATGTGAAAACCCTCTAGTCTTACAAGGACATAGACTTTCACAGAATTTAGAGATAACTGAGTAGAGCTTTATCTCCCAGGAATAGAGCCACTCTTGGTTCCACTTTACCCAAGGTGAAGCTCCATACACTAACAGAAGAATCAAGGAAAGAATTCACCATCAATACAGCGCACACTTTAAAAGGAAATTTTAAAGTGGAAAATATTGCACAGAGATGTTATTAGCCATGTTATTCATAACAAATTCAATAGGGGGCTAATTAAAAAGTGGTAATTTGGATACCTAGTTAACAGGACAGAATGCTTAGAGGTTATAGGACATAAAAATCCGAATATGGCATCCTGCATATCCTTTACATCGAAGGACCTCTATGTAAGTGAAAAACTGACAGGAACACTTTAATTGATAATAGCTTCATATTAGCGCAATTCTCAAAAGGTGGAGAGGCAGTTTTATCCCCAGGGGACAGCTGGCAAATTGGGAGGTATTTTCAGTTTGCAAAGACTACAGGTCTACCTCAAAACATCCTACAATATCCAAGATGACCCCCCAAAGAAAGACTTCTCGAACCACAAATGTCAACAGTGTAGAAACTGTACCCCGTATTAGGATAACAGGATTATAAATTTGTTTCTATTCCACTTTCCGCATTTTTATGTTATGTTGTTTTACAACATAAATGAAAAAAATTACTGAAAAAGAGCAACAGAGAAACGACCCCATAACCACCAACATAGATGGTTTTAATGAACATGGGGGATGGTTACGGGGTACTGAAGTAGGGTCGGCTGGGTGGCTCAGTGGGTTAAGCCTCTGCCTTTGGCTCAGGTCATGATCTCAGGGTCCTGGGATCGAGCCCTGCATTGGGCTCTCTGCTCAGCAGGGAGCCTGCTTCCCCCTCTCTCTGTCTGCCTCTCTGCCTACTTGTGATCTCTCTCTGTCAAATAAATAAATAAAATCTTTAAAAAAAAAAAGAGATTCCTTTTAAATATTTTATACGTACCAAAAACTACAACTAAAAAGAATATATGTAAATTACTTATAGATTAAAATTTGATGTTTGCTCAATCACTACATGCAGTGGGAAAAACTGATGCAACATCTAACAGGAAATTGGCAGTCCCTCCAGTGTTGGGATAGCATTTGCTAAACATCAAAATATTTTTCTCACTCCTCTGAGGAAGTAGTATTTCATGGGTGTTATTATTACTAAGATTTGACAATATATGCTATTGACACTGCATTTAAGGAAGAGATGAGAAGAGAGATTTTTCCTGACAATTTTCTCCAGTTTTGCCTCATTGCAGTGAAAAATAGAAGCATGAAACTTACACTTGTGTAACAGCTGTTTAAAAACGACACATTATTTGTGAACTGAACTACTTGTACTAACAGATGATCTGATTAAAGATTTCACAAAAGCAGGGATATACGTCTTGCTCGCAGGCATGAGAGAGTGCATCTGCAAGCTGTTTATACACTCACCTTTTTCTTAGTTCGTGTACATCAAAATGGAGATTTTAAAATAAAAAGCTACCAAGTTAATACCTATTTAAATACATTTATTGAGGCTAGGAAGGTCTAATCATGGTACATCCAATGTTTATACCACAGCATCTGCCCACAGAAAACTCAACTGCTTCTACTTAATGTTCAGAGCAAGGGACAATTCAGTGTTTTCCTGGAGCAGTAACCGTGGCCTCTGTCATCTCCAGCAAATTGCACAAGGTCGGCCCGAAAGCAGAAGTCAATTAATACCACGTGAATAAATGAACATTTAGAAAATCACCCCCTGTGCTGGCCAGGGCACATTTCACAAGAGGTCTTCTACACTTGAGTTCCCTTTCTTAAGTGTCACTCAGTCAGTCACTCACCAAAACTCAGGACTCACCTCTACACCCTTAGAGCAAGTGGCTCATACCACTGCCATAGTACCTAATCACTTGCTGGTAATTTTTATATCTAGCTCTTCCACTAAAGTGTCAGCATTTCAAGGGCAACGACCGTGTCTTGACATTGTTCTCTGATGTTATCTTCAATATAGGCCAGGAGGATAAGAAAATGATGGCTCCGAGAACTTGCCCACCACCCCCTAGTGAAAGGGCAGTAGACTTAAGATCTGAGCCAAGGACGTCTCACTCCACACTATCTTTTTTCCATTTTATCAAACTCGAGCGAAAACAAGAGTGCAGGTAGAGTACGAGAAGAGAAATTTATGAAGTAAAACAAGGAGGCTTAGATGTTCAGCATCTGGAGATAAGATGCAACTAGTGGGTCCTATCGCACTGACACTGAGAAAAAGAAAAATATAATTCAAAAAATTGATAGGGACAATTCCATGTACTTCCAAAATACTCTGTAGAAAGTCAATTCTTCCTCGCATTTCTAGAAAATCAGCCACTCTCATATGGGCCATTCTATGTGTACTTCATGAGGAAAGAGATTAGGTCTACTGTCTGTATCTCTAATTTCTAACTTGTTGGGAGAATGAACGATTATACAACATTGATCCCAGGTCTACAGAGTGACTTCAACACGTGGGCCAAGCAAGATACACCCTGTAACAGGCAGCAAACTGTCAGACAGGGGCATTAGCCTCAACAAAGCAGACGATATCCCGAGGTATATTTATCTTAATTGCAACTTCCCAAGGATAAAAGGTGGAAATTTTATCAGGATCATGTCATCTCATTGCTACGACATCCTGCACAGGCTCTTTTTAAGGCTGACATGTTACTATTGGTATTGTTGGAGACGGTAATGGGGAAATGGGGTGCTGGAGCTATACCCCCCTGGTGTCTAGCTCTGCTCTGCCACTTCCTAGTTGCGTGACTTTAGGTAACTTACCACCCTCATCTGTAAAATTAGGCCAGTAATGGTGCTCACCTCATCTTTTTGTTAAAGTATCAAAGTAGTGCAAACCAAGTAAAGCAGTCAGGACACTACCAAGCGCAATATACAGGCTTAATACGTATTTGCTATAACTGCTGTTGTCATTGTTATTTCCAAAATGCTGTATTAATATAGAATTTATTTTAAAGACTCATGGGCTTCTGTGAGATAACATGGCATTCACAAAATTACTGAAAGTAAAAAAAAAAAAATAAGTTCTCTAAATGTGGATGAATCTAGTAATTCGGGAAATTTTTATTAATTCAGATAGGAAAAGCCAAAAATAGATGGTGATAGTAATAACGATAGTCATAATAAATCTTCTAAGAACTTAACTGTATGATTATATACGTTTATGTGTGTTAAAAAAAAATCTGTGGATATACTGATAAATGTTTTAATCATAAAAAATGATTGGCAGCTTGCAGAAGACAGAGCTTGAACATTCCAATTTGTAGAGAAGAACTGCAAATCATTCACAGAAGATTCCAAGTTGACAAGTGAGCTCAGGCAGGGTAAATAACAGTTACAGTTTAGTCTAAGTCAGATTTGTTTTTTTTCAAATGCATATTCTGTTTTCAAAACCAGACCCAAGCTGCAACACTCAAGCCAGAAACCTGCAATTCTTGTGGGCCTCTGTGCTTTTTTGGTGCATTCGCGTTCAGAACCTCCTGGTGAACCGTGCAGGGGAAAGTGGCAGCTGATTAGAGGACAAGAGCTCCACACTCCCTACAATAATAATAAAGAAGAGATCCCCCTGCAAGAATGCCACTGATCCCTGTCATCTTGGTTGGGACATCTGAACTTACTGTGAGCCAGTTTTCGTCCTAATATTGTAGGTTGCAGGATATATCTTTTTATTTATTTTTATTTTATTATCTCTATTTTTTTTTTTTAAGGATACATCTTTTAAAATCATACTGCAGACAGGATAGGCTGGCTAGGAGCAGTCTGGTCACTAGCACTGCGGTTCCCCATCATCTGTCCTACCATCTGTGCTCTGAGTTCTCTCCACACATGGGCTTAAACAGACTTTGAACTGGCCAAGGTCACTGCGCAGCCAGCCTCCACAGATGGGGACAGTGTGAAAAACTTAATTGCAGCTGTGAACAAATACAAACAAGGACACACATGGTCGACAACACCCCTGTCTAGACATGATAGTGGCTCAGTGTCACCAAGTACACAAAACAAGGACATGGTTTCAAGGTAACTATCTCTCAGGGATAGTTACAATCATTCAGGAAGTGCTTTGTCATGTGGTCTAAATTTCTCCACAGTGATTTTTAAGTATCAATAACAAGTGGTAGTAGAGAAGTAGTATTTCCTATGATACATACATTTTCTCCAGAAAATTTCTCTATTGAATTTCTCTGGAAATGAATGCCTTTCTTCAACAAAAAGACAGGGCTAGGCAATCACTACAGCTCCATAACTCATGTGAAGAAAAGTCACAGATGTCACCAGCACTTAGCACAAAAGATACGGAGTTAGTGAATGAAATAAAAGCATCCTCTTTTCTTATATTTATTTCATCCTGTATCAGGATTCCTTTTTTGCACTTCTTTACTCACTAAAATGAATTACTTCATTAGAAATGTTACTCGTGGTGGCTTTGAGGACATTTACTGGCTATATGTACCTTCCATTCCCTGCTCGTAAGAAGCTCAGCAAAACAGAATCACACACTGAACCTGGTATCCTAGATTTTCCACAGGGCCACAGAGAAGTGGGGTTGTCAATGTCTTCTCTAGATACTCAACACGTCTGGTCACTCAGGTTTAAAGCCAAACGGGATGTGCGTTACTTTTTGAGAAGTTGTTAAATTTAAAATAAGTCATTAAGCCAGTGCTATTTCAAAAGAGTGTTGATAAAAAAGAACATTTAACTGTAACCATACTGAACAGACAGTTGATTATAGAAAGACATGTCAGTGCACATATGGCAGCCGGGTAAATTATGCACATCTGGATTACTTTTGGCAAGAAACATAGCTAAGTGTCTAAAGCCAAGTTTAGCAATCTGTCACTAACAATATGTACATTTATTTTAAAATGTCAAGGGCTCAAAGTCATATTTTCTATTTCTTCATAAACTTTCCAGCTCTTCGTAAGACAGCAAACAGGTGACAAAATGCATTGCCCAAACTGCCAAAGGCTGTATAAATAAGGGGTAATTTTGAACTTCTCACCACATATACGAGAAGACTCTAACTCTGGAGCAAACTCCCATGTTATGCAATGCATTAAATCCAAAGCAAGTAAAAGCACTAACATTTTACTTCAGAAGAGGAGTGGAAAATGCCTTCATATAGAAACATGGGCAATCCCTACATGGAGTCAACGAAGTCACGTCCTGGATAAAGCAAATGGGAATAGTCTGATGGTGTCAGTATAAGTATATGTAAGTAGATGAAAGGAAAAGGCCAATGACTCTGTGATCCTCCCAGATTAAATTTCCTTTTCCCTATTGCCAATTACTGACATCATTTAAACCCTAAAGAAATGTTTTCCACCTTCTCATCTCCCTTGATTAAAAGAAAAGCCAAGAGACATGAAGGTGGCTCCAGCTAGCAGGAGCAAGTAACCGGAGCATCAGCCAGGTGGGAATGTAGCACTGCCGGCAAGCATGGCAAGCACAGCACGCGTGTCGACGACCGGGCCTCTCCTGAGTTTCTCTAACATTCCAGCTTCTCAAGAGCTTCAGTAGGAATGCCAAGATGTATCATGGAGACTGGGTGGGGCCCCGCCACTCTGGGTTTTGCCTGCCAGTCTCCTACGTGCTGGCCACAGAGAGAAACCAGAGTGGAACTCTTTGATTCATCGGGTGCTAGTCTGAATAGTCACACTCTGTGTCAGCCTCTCTTCCACCTCACAACGCTGGAAATTTTACTGTTCATTAGGATCTTTACTATATGCCCGATCTCCATGTAAAAAAAAAAAATCCCGTGTCTGTAAATTGAACAAATACTGGTATTCAAACACCACATCAACTGCAATCACCTGAGCCTCATCTATGGAATGAGAACGGTGATGACACTTAACTCACTGTGTGGTGTTTTGCTGATAAGATCATTATCATTCTTTTTCTCCTCCTCAACATGGCGGAGGAGGAATAACACAGTTCATAAATCACAGATTGCCCCCCAAAAATGATGGAGATTCAATAGAAAGTTTAAAAACAACCAAGAAGAAGGGGAGAATAATACAGAAGGTAAGGATCGAAATGACATTCTATCAACTTTTAAAGTGCATTTACTTTTGTAAAGTTTGCTGCATGAGAGCACTGAAATCTGTATGAACTTAAATGTCCTTCCCCAATCGGAGAGATAAGACAAATTGCTATGGTGTTAAGGCACACGTTTTCAGAGCTGTCAGTTTCGACTATTCGCCAATTCAAGGGGATTTTAATTTGATGGTATTAGGGGTACAGAGTATAATCTATTTTCTTCTTCATTGTGATCTTCTCTATTTGACTGTATAGCTTTATTTTAAAATTATACCTGGTACGATAACTCTCAAATAAAAGATATGTATAAGTAGATAAAAGGTAAAAAGAATTTTAAATTAACAGAGTCCATTTGCCCATATTTACCATCCAATGTCTCAATGATAGCAATCCTCACAAAGTCTCCATGTTTTTAGTTTCTTATTCCTTACATCCCTGGGGTTTTATGTCCTCATGGTACACAAAAGGTCTAGAAATACAAATTCAGCACATCAGAGAAGTGGAACTTTAAGTACCAGAAGATTCTAAGATCTACCAAGCTGAAGAGAAACATGGACAAAAACCCAACACAAACCTGACAGAATGATTCTCAGCACTGTAAACAGGAGGACAAGAAAAGCCATGGGTTGCCATACCACCCTTTTGCTTTAAATGAATTCAAGTCTTCTGGCCCAGAGAAGCTTTTAATTTAGATGACCAAAATCAATGCTCATGATCTTTGCCAAGTTAGGGAGAATAAATACAGGGAATTCTTCCAACCCTAAGAGTCTGTTACTGTCACCAGCCAAACAAGGAACTTGAGAAAACTGATGTGTTCTTCCCCAAGCAGACATGAAGCTTCTTCTTCATATAGGCTTCTATGAGGTTTTAACTAACACTGCTTTTCTTAAAAATATAGTTGGCATAAATGTTACATAGTTTAAGGTGTACAACAAAGTGATCCCACAAATCTACACATTATGCTATGCTCATCAGAATCATAGCCACCATGTATCATCATATAATGCTATTCTAACACCAATGACTATATAGTCCCTATGCTGTATCTTTGATTGCTGTGACTTATTCATTCCATAACTAAAGCCTGTATCTCCCACTCCCCTGCACCCCTTTTTGACCACCCTCCCCCCAACCTCTCTTTCTGGCAACCCTCGGTTTGTCCTCTGTATTATGGGTTTGCTTCTGCTTTTTATTTTTATAGATTGAACATATAAGTGAAATCACACTATTTGTCTCTTTGACTTACTTCACTTATCACGATAACCTCTAGGTCCATTCATGTTCACAAATGGCAAGATCTCATTCTTTTTCATGACTACTATTCCACTGTGCGTGTGTATGTATGTGTACACACAACACCTCATCTTCTTTATCCTTTCATCTATCAATGGACACTTGGGTTGCTTCCATAACTTGGCTATTGCAAATAATACTACAATAAACAGAGAGGTGCATATTATCTTTTTCCAATTTAATACTATTTTTCTTGAATCTTCTATAATGGTCATTTAACATCTTATTCACAAGACAAACAAAAAACGGAAGTTAGAACAAAATAATGCCTTGGTTAAATATATATGTATTTAGTTTCAAAGGAACTATAATATATTTTATATGGGGCTTTAAAGCCAAAAATATTTAGCTTTATATTTAAAGTATAAGCTTAAGGTCAGGTAAAACCTTCATTACCATACACAATGTGGTAAAATGAAGCCTATGGCCCTAGGTAAGAATATGAGATCTGGAATCAGACAGACATGGATTTCCATACTGACTTTGTAGTCTGTCTTTTAACATACTAGCTTTCTGATATCTATCCATAATAAATAATGTATCTGGGTAAGTGTATGTAGCACTTCCACAGAGACCACTTCGTGGGTATGAGGATTAAATGAGCACCTCACATAGTCCCTGGCAGCTCCTCAACAGCAAAGGAAGAAATCAGGGCAGTATATACGGTAATGGGATAGAAAGTTACTGATGCAGTTTGTAAAATATATTAAAGGTTTTGTGATAAGTTCCTTCAAATAATGACGAAAAATACACATAAACTATCTCTGAGAATGCTCACCAGAGAATTAAACCATACTGAAAAGAAAGAATCTTGTAAAAATCATCTTCCTGAGGCCAAAACACTACATTTTTAGTTGACACCTTTGTTACAAGGTAGTAAGTTCTAATATATCCTGGAGGTATGTAGCTGCAACACATATGAGATGAAACTGAATGAACTAATAAAATTCTTAATGTTAATTGGTTCCCATGTAGGAGTGGACTTTTGTAAATTCTCCAGACTATGAACAAAAACATCCATGGAGGCAGACATCACTTATGACTCCGCTCACGAAAAGGCCAACCATTGGACCATTTTGGCGCCATGTGATACATGGGTTGGCAAGACTCTTTCGCTCAGCAGAAACTCCCCCAGCTCTCATGAATGTTTCAAAGTAAGCCCAAAGATAATTTGGTTATACTTCATCATCAAAAATACAGACTCAATAGAGAGAAATTAAGACAACTGATAAACTTCTCTTTATTTATCATCAACTCGTTTATCTGGGTTGCAGTCTTCAAATGTTGGACTTGTTTTGAGTGGAATGCAAAAGCCCAGTTTGAGAAACTGGGAGGAGGAGGTCTGCTGCTGGAACAAAGAATGTGGTAGGAATGCCTTCAAGTAACAGAACACGTGACTGCAAAACAGCAACTTAAAAAGTTGCCCAAAGAGAAATTCTCCCTGGTAGACAGTTCATCAAGCTTTTCAAAGGTCTGTCACTAATCAGAGACCAGAGTGGTGGCTGTGGACTCCATGGAAGAATTCCTCAGAAAAAACGTACTCAGAAACTGAGTCCATGTAAAGACTTAGCCAGAGCAATCCACCTTTCAAACAATAAGGCATAAAGGATTAAAAGGGTCTGAAGGAATTAGTATCCTATGTTAGACATTCTGTAGGGAAAATGCACTGTTCCAAGGGAAAAAATGTTCAAGCCTTTACGCTAAGTGTTCCTGTGGGCTTCTCATTACTTAATTTACATGCATAAACAAAGCCTTGGATCTATAAAACACAACTGATAAAACTGTTAGACTTATTAGTGTGTAAGTACCTTCAGATTCATCCAGCATTCTCTTTTAAATTGTCAACCTCAGGGGCGCCTGGGTGGCTCAGTGGGTTAAGCCGCTGCCTTCGGCTCAGGTCATGATCTCAGGGTCCTGGGATCGAGCCCCGCATCGGGCTCTCTGCTCAGCAGGGAGCCTGCTTCCACCTCTCTCTCTGCCTGCCTCTCTGCCTGCTTGTGATCTCTCTCTGTCAAATAAATAAATAAAATCTTTAAAAAAAAAAATTGTCAACCTCAATCCACGTAAGCTGTCCTCTGTTACTTGGCAAAGTTGTGAGGTTTTTACTCCATGGTGGTGGCAGGGGGGTGCGGGGGAGAGGTTGTGTAGAGGGGCCTATCATGACCTCAGATTTTTAACTACATTTCAAAGAATACTTTACAATGCATTTGTGAACATTTTGGTGGATTCTGGAATCTGAGAAACCATTCCTTTCAAAAGATGTAATTAATAAAGGATTATGGGAAGAACACATGATGACTTTCTTGAATTATGTGTCTTTCTTGAATTACGTTAATTTGATTACAATGAACCTAAATTCTAAACTAATTATTTCTTTCAAACAATAGAATTTACAATATTTAAAGGGCCTGCCCAATTATATTCTTTCGAATTTAATTTTATTTGTCCATTATTTATATGCCCTTTTAAGGTTAATATTTTAAGGGAAAAAAAACAAAAAACAAAAAACAAAAGCAAACACAGTGAGTTATTCCTCATTCCCAAACTGCTGATTTGTTTTCTTTTGATTCTGAACCCCATTTGCTCCTAAGCATGAATGTGTCACATTCAACTCAAAATCCTCAAAACACCTTTTGCTTAGAATATATATAGTGCTTACTCCATAGGCTGATTTGAGTAACAGTAACGTTTACAACACAGGAGGAAGCCCGCAGCAGAAGCGGCTGCACGCCCTCTATGTAACTCACTGTCAACACAGTAAGAAAAACATGAACATACACTCATCCTTCAAATCACCAAACGACATATGCTAAGAGCTCAATCACTCTCCTTTAGGAATGAGTTTTATTTTAAACTTCTATTTAGATATACAGTTGACCCTTGTTCAACACAGATTTGAAGTATGTAGGTCTGCTTATACATGGATTTTTTTTTTTAAACATTTTATTTATTTATTTGAGAGAAGAGAGAGACAGTGAGAGAGAGCATGAGCGAGGAGAAGGTCAGAGGGAGAAGCAGACTCCCCGTGGAGCTGGGAGCCCGATGCGGGACTCGATCCCAGGACTCCAGGATCATGACCTGAGCCGAAGGCAGTCGCTTAACCAACTGAGCCACCCAGGCGCCCCGGATTATTTTTTTTTTAAGATTTTATTTATTTATTTGACACAGAGAGAGAGATCCTAAGTAGGCAGAGAGGAAGGCAGAGAGAAAGGGGGAAGCAGGCCCCGGGGTGAGCAGAGAGCCTGATGCAGGGCTCGATCCCAGGACCCTGAGATCATGACCTGAGCCGAAGGCAGAGGCTTAACCCACTGAGCCACCCAGGCGCCCCTACATGGATTATATTTGATAAACATAGTGAAGTACTAAATGTATTTCCCCTTATGATTTTCTTAGTAACATTTTCTTTTCTCTAGCTTACTTTATTGTAAAAAAGCAGTATATAGAAATATGTGCATTAATCAACTGTTGATGTTATTGGCAAGGCTTCTAGTCAACAGTAGGCTATAAGGGTTTCGGGGACTCAAAAGTTCTAAGCAGATTCTTGTCAGCATGGGAGTAGGGGTTCCTAACCCATGGGTAGTTCAAGGGTCAACTGTCCAGAAGAAGGCATTACTAGTGCCCCATATACTAGTTTTAAGAGCACTAGCCCACTGTAAATATCCAACTTCCTCACACAAGTATGTAAAACAGAAGCTTCCTCCAAAATTACTATCTCCCTAAGACTGTTAAAATGACTACACTCACTAAAATAAGACTTAGGGCACAATTCCTAAACAATGAGAATGAGCATCATTTTCAACTACCAAAAATTCTTTGCTAATGTAAACTATTAAATCATAAGAAGCATGACTATATATAAGCTCACTATTAGAGTAAACCCTGCTAGCATGAATATCAGTGTAACATAACTTTAAATTGTTACTGTAATTAAATGTTACTGTAAATTAATGAAACTGACAAAGGAACAAGTGATTTTTAAATGAATTACTACAATACCTTATTTAATACAAAAGACTCAGTAGTTCACGAATTTCATTAAAATATCAAACTTAGTGCTTTGAAAAAAGCAAGTGAAAAGATGAACAGCAAGCAATATTTCAACAATTAGTAACTACATTTTAATTTATATAAACATGTAAAATGATCAGGATAAAGTCAGATGATAGAATATTCATGTATGAATTAATGCCTATATTATAGCATTATTTTTAGTTCCTGGAGATAAGTTGGCTTTTTGTCATCTCATCACTTTGCTATGATTTCACTGGATAATTATGCATTGAAGTTTGTTACTCAAAGCATCCATTGTTGAACAGAACCAAAACCATCCAACCCAATAACCATAGAATAAAGAACTGAAAGAAAATGGAATATAACCATGGATCTTAAAAGGGAACCAAGCAACAAGCAAAATAGGTGCTAACATTAAGTGCTAATGCAAAATTCTACTGCCTGACAAGTATTCTTTTCACTTGCAAACCTACATAATAACACTTTCTGAAACTCATGTTGAATATCCCCTTCCTTTTATTTTTAAATGTAGGAAAAATCATAAAATGTTGATGAGGGAAGAAAAAAAATTTACATCTCCTCTTCTAGATATTCATTCTAAATCAAGTAGATAATCTGTGGAAAATTGGGCACAGGGTACAGGCAGTATTGCAAGCTGTTAAAACACCAAAAGATATAAGTGAAATCAATTTTTAAAACATTGATTTTTGTAAACCTTTGAAAGATAACCTTCCTAGGAGCAACGAACAGGGCCCTGATCTAGGTACACTGGCATCATGACATACAAGCCAGGAGGTATGCTCACTTTCAATAAAATACATGACACAGAAATAACGTATAGGATACAGAAATTCTACAGTTGGGACAAGTTTAGGCACTCTTTAAAACAGTAATACTCCTGAAGATTAAACATTTTTAAACATTTTGGAAAAGCTAGGTGGAAAGTTGAGAGGAGCAGTGAAGGAAACAAAGGTCATGGGCACCAAACACATAATTCATTCAGGGCAGCTGGTTATAACAGGCGGTCTAATGTGGGGTACTTAAGTCAAGCTTTTCTTTTCTTTTTTTTTTTTTTTAAGATTTTATTTATTTATTTATCTGACAGGCAGAGGCCACAAGTAGGCAGAGAGGCAGGCAGAGAGAGAGAGAGGTGGAAGCAGGCTCCACGCTGAGTGGAAGGTCTGATGTGGGGCTCGATCCCAGGACCCTGGGATCATGACCCGAGCCAAAGGCAGAGGCTTTAACCCACTGAGCCACTCAGGCGCCCCAAGCTTTTCATTCTTATGCATAATTTTTCGAAAATGTCTTGGGTAGTTGGATAATTTCAGCCTACCAGTGATTTTTTTTTAAAGTAGGCATTTAGATATGGCTATAAAGTTATTATTTTTTTTTTAAAAGATTTTATTTATTTATTTGACAGAGAGATCACAAGTAGGGAGAGAGGCAGGCAGAGAGAGAGGAGGAAGCAGGCTCTCTGCCGAGCAGAGAGCCCGATGCGGGGCTCGATCCCAGGACTCTGAGATCATGACCTGAGCCGAAGGCAGTGGCTTAACCCACTGAGCCACCCAGGCGCCCCTAAAGTTATTTTTGTTTGAATCATGTCCTTACTACCTCCAAGAAAAAAACCAGAGGTCTAAAGTTTTGTATTTTTTTCCCCTCAACTTCACTTGAAATAATTACGAAAACATGTTAAAACCAAGTACTGAAATATTAATTTCAAATAAATATTCATGTTCAAAATAGTCCAAAATTCATAAAATATAAATATCAAACAGGGAGTTGAAAAAAGATCCTGAGAAGTTTATTCACTGGAGCAAATTCAGCTGAGTGCTGGAGAAGCACCAGGTCCCTCACATATCACACTGGAGCAGCGAAGATGAACAATTCTCTTTCCATTTATTGGAAGAAGGCGGTGATAAGAAGCATTTGAAATTTCAGGCTTATAAGCTGCTCTAGTCTTCTTGGGCTGCCATCACAAATTACCACAGACTAGATGGCTTAAACACAAATTTCTCTCTCAGAGTTCTGGGGGAGGAAAAGTTCAAAATCAGGGCGCCACCATGGTCAGTTTCTGGTGAAGGCTTTCTTCCTGGCTTGCAGATGGCTACCTTCCTGAGGTGTCACACAGGGCTATGAGGAGGGAGGACAGGAGGGAGATGGCCTCTCTTCCTCTTAAAAGGCCACCAATTCTACTGCATTAGTACCCCACCCTTACCCCCCATCACTTTAACCTTAATTGCCTCATAAAATCCCTATCTCCAAATATAGTCACATTAGGCATGAGGGCTTCAACACAGGAATTTTGAGGGAACACAATTCAGCCCCTAGCTTAAGTCAAAAAATACAAACCTGATGTCATTTATGAAAAGGTATGTATCATACAAAGTTTTATTTTTAGTCAGTGGTTCCTTTGTGATTTCCACTTAGTCTTGATACAAAGTTTTTAAACGAAAAAATGGTTAAAAGTATTTAGTTTTATTTGTTTGAAATAACTACATCTATGGGTGCCCCACTAATTAGCCAGGGAGCAATGAGTTTGTATCATATATAATCAACCTGAGAAAGAACAAACCAGAATAGTAACTAACAGTCATTCTATGTGATGCATTTATGGTTCCGGAGAAGGAAGACATGATCCCCTCAACAGGTCTCAATTCTCCAGGACTTCCGAGTGTGAGTGTCTCTACTCCTGTGTGTGATTCTAATATGAAAGCTGAATGTTTCTTACTCAACCTGACCCTTGAAAGCAAACCAACTACTGCATCTTGTGCACCATGGGAAGAAAAAGGGAAATGCTTTGATGTCAGATACAAAACGACGGTTACAAAAATCCTAAAAGATTTTCAGAAAAAAGTTCAATCCTCGAGGATTTTCTCCTTTACAGATGGACCTTATTTTTTTTTAATATTTTATTTATTTATTTGACAGAGAGCTAGACAGCACAAGCAAGCAGAGAAGCAGGCAGAGGGAGAGAGAGAGAAGCAGGCTCTCCGCCGAGCAGGGAGCCCAATGTGGAGCTCAATCCTAGGACCCCGGAATCACGACCTGAGCCGAAGGCAGACGCCTAACCAACTGAGCCACCCAGGCGCCTCTACGGGTGGACTTCAAAACTTGACTGTGAAATGAGGAGAGGAGCAATATTCACTATATTGCTAAGCTACTTCTTTTGAAAAGACTGGTATGTATATTCATTTGAAAGGAAAACAAATTCTTCTAAAGAAGGATAAAAATTTTATTATGAAGCATCTCTTCTAATTGCAACTGCTGTTCCAGGCTGTCTGTGGCCTTCCACTGATACACTAAAGAAATACGGGTCTATTCCTCTCTGAGCCCCCACCTCTCTCCTCCTGTTAGGTCTCAGCTTCTGTTTCTCTGACTCTGACTGCATGTGGCTCTTATACATCTAATACTCTGAGAAGCTCCTCCTTCTTAGGCCCAATATATAGAGGGGGAAAACATGCTATGAGCAAATACCACCTTTCAAATCTATTCAAATCTAGGCAAACCCTTTCATTAAATAGTATCTTAAGAAAATAGGAGTTGCTGAACTACGGGGCATGTTAAAAGACCTGGATTCAAAGTAATCTTGCCATTTCACTTCTCACTCTGATGAGTGGTCACCTTTCTTGAGAATATGGGAAAAGCAAAGAGATGGATGAAGGCCTATATACCTTCATAACAGCATGTGAAACTCTCTGAAGGAAGCACAGGACATTGTGTAAGCCAGTGCAGCACGCCTAAAAGTCAGGATTTCACACAGTACCTTTTGTTTTCTCAGTAGTTGTTTGACAGTAAGACTTAGTTTATCAAGGAAGAAATAACCATGCTGTCTTTTGCCCATCAAGAGAACAAATCAAAGAACTGCAATTCACAAGCACTGTCTTCCAATTCAGCAAGAAGGAGGAAAGAGAAAAGCTCATGTTTTCTGCTGGGTGTTTGTGTAAGCAAGTACATAGTGCCACTGTGGTGACTTAAACAACTGGGACTCATGGAACAAGGGAGAACTCCTAATGCAACTGGAATGGATTCAGTGGTACACGTTAATCTTTAAATAATTTTCTTGAATATTCTATGTTATGGGGATTGAGTACTCATTTGATTAACTTATTGTAGCAGTGGTTGTGCAAGAATTAAATGCACTCTGGAAGGACACGGACAATGAAATAAAAAATGCAACACATATTGCTGCTTCAGGTCAAAAGTTTTTCCATGAGAAAATATCTCCAATTACAACTAAGAGCAAGGCAAAGATATCTTTTCTCTGTATTTAGCAGCTTTTATAAAATCTTTTATAAATATTAACAGGTATACGGTGAACAGTGGATCCCTGAGTTGCTACACTTTCAGCTCAAAAAGTTCCTAATCATTGGTTACAGCTGTAATACAGGACTATCATCACATAGAACTAGGAGTTCTGCACAATTTTTGGCTCTATTTAGTAGGGGAGGGTTTTTTTTTTTTCCTGTTTCAAAGGGCAACACCACCACTTCAGAAAAGGTTAACTACCCTGATCAGTTGTTCATTATCCAACAGATTTATTAAGCATGTGCAACAGTTTAATGCAGTAGAGTGGGGGTTGTAGAAATTAATTATACAGCAACAAGACGATCGAGTGATCTATGTGGGGCAGTAATCCCCACACTGTCCATTTTTATCCCATAGGCCGGGGGGCCATGGAAAGGCGACGGGAAGGACTCAACCCTAGGTGCTGAGTCCCCTAGTCTTCGGGAGGAGTCCTATATCAGAAGGAATCAGGAAGTCTTCCGGGAGGACCTCTGGAAATTAACCAACCCAGGAGTGAAGGGCACTGCAGGGCCTTGGAACACTCTTGTACCATGAGCCTCAGTGAGTAGACCTGGCACTCAGCTTGTGTGACCAAACCCACAAGAGGTCTATGAGGCCTTTCAGGACACCGTAATACTTGAAGATGGGAGCCGAGTCTCAGCCCACAGATGGCTGCTGATAGAGTGACTGGGTGGGGTAAGACTATTCTTGGGCTCATCTAATCTTAGAGATCTGGAGACTCCCAGAGGGGTGGAGGAGTAGGATAGTTTCAGGGCCACCACAGTGGTGTTGAATTTCTTTGGAAAAGATCCAGGGGCTGTAACTTAAAGTGGTCTTTTTTTTTTTTTTTTTTTTTTTTTTTTTGGAGAAAAGGTCCAACAGAAAGAACCACCACCACATCCCTCCTTCCAGCTCAATACCACTCACATAGCCATCTCCCTGGGAGAGACCATAAGACCACCATTGTTTTTGCAGGAACCCTGCCTTCATGAACCTGGGGGAGCCCCGACATTGCCATTCCCCCTCCAGAGCCAGCTCTGTCTGTGGCATTACTGCACTGTAAGCTGAGGGGGCAGGGCTGGGTGCTCTCTGGAGAATGAAGTGCTAATGCTCAGTAATTCTGCAAACACATGAAGACAACATCGCCTACCTGCCAAGGGTGTGGCACCATGTTCTGGCAAGGAGGACTGCAACTGATTTCACTCATCCAAGCAAATTTTTAGGGTGTAATGGGAGTTGAAAAACATCATCTGCAACGCTGCTACAGGGACAAACATGATCCGAAAATGATTGGGTGGGAGAGGTCATATTTATGAACCCTTAGTGAGGCTGTTTTATGGTTCAGATATTATTGATTTGGCTAATGTCTGAGTGTATGTATACACAGATTTTAATAAAAACCACCATGAAATTTGAGAAACCACTTCATTGAAATTATAGAACAAATGTATCTTGGAAACTCTGGGCAAGGCTGAATGCATTCACTTTGGGTGAAAGGAGAGGACACTCCTATCTTGTCTATTCAATACAGAATGTGAGAACAGCAAAAAAGAATGGATTGTTTTAACCCTGTCATCTTCACACTGCTTGGCAAACTATCAGGGATCAGAACATGTCCAGAATAATCTTTCGTTTTACTTAACATTTTACCAGTCTCACAATTGTATTCACCATATCTGTTATCCTTCCATTTTATTCCTGTTGATTTCATTTCCTTATCCTTTGCTATAGTTTGGAACAATGCTACTCAAAGTGTGATCTGAGAACAAGACCAGTCCATATACGAAATAAGCAGAGAAACTGAGGATACTGAGAAATATTTGAAGGAATTTAACATGGCTATGACTTCAGTCTTATCTCACTGAACGTATAGATGAAAAGTACTGGTCCATGTTGGATTGGGCGTGGAGGTGGGAGTTAGTCCTTCACCACAAACACTTTGAATAGTATTGGTTTAAAACATTTGGTAATTGCATGTAAAATATTTAAAAATTCCTTCCAGCTATTCTCACGCAAACTGCTTCAGAATTCATTAGATCAACACTTTGTAACTTGTACTCTTAGATATAAAGATGTCCTTGGCATTTGGAACGTTCCGGTTGCCTCTATTTTCTGTGGAAGGTTTTCAGTAGGAGAATGGTCAATGCTAGTAGTGGTAACCATGGCTATGAAGAAAAGAGAAGAGGCCAATGGATCTTGGCGCAGACAGGCTTACAAATAATGGTACTCATCCCTGAGTGGCCTGAGGCTCAGGATACCACACATACACCTTATCATCTGGACACTTCATAGTAATATGGGTCAGGTCTAATTAATACTTGGACACATGATCACTTCAGAAGTTATACACTTTAAAAAAAAAAAATCCCCCCTGTGGCTCTTTAGTTCTAAAATTCCATAAATGCAAATAGCCTCACCCTGCTCACAGTAGCTTTAGGGAGAGGTTTCATGACCTAAGAAGAGTGTTAAGGACAATTAGGCAATGAAGCAGCTACTACAGAAATGAAATTCATGCATGTATGTATTTCGTAGGAACTCACATACACACTCATTAAGTGTAAATTTCATCAAGCTTTTAGTTGAAGAGATTTCTTGAAGTGATGACTGTTGACTCGGACTATAGTGCATCTTACAACCTCCCCAGACAGAATGGGGAAGCAAAGAATATTACCCCCCACACACACACGTATTACTTAAAATTAGTTAATCCTAACACTCTATTAAATATGTAAGCTAACTGGCCATAAAAATACACACTACTCCACTGAACTAGGAACAAAAGTCAGAATGGCTTAAGTAAAAATAAGGCAAATGGCCTAATGATAAGTATAATGAATTCGGCCTTCATTTTCTGGGCTTTGGGTTTACTTTCTGCAAAAATTAGACTCAGGTTCCTATAAGTAGAAGACAATGATTTGAAAACAGTAGACAAAACAAAGATATAAGGGAGGGATGAGAAATTTATATAGGCAAACTCAATACATTTTATGGCCGACTATTTTTGTAGTTTGAATACTGTTTTATGAACTTTTTATAGTTTTAAAACTGTTCTAATGAACTTCGCTCAAGGCTGGATGAAGAGATTATTTTCATTTTAAAACTGGGTAGGCACAAGAAAGGTGTTTGAACTCTGACTCATAAAGCTTTCGATGGTACTGCTGACAATTGGAGGTTCCATCTCCATTTCTAAACTAAACCAGGAATGTTATGCTACTTTAGCAATCCGTAGTCCCAGATCTCCTTAATAGCGAAAACCAAAAGCACGTTATGGTTGGATTCTTTGAATTCTCTACTCGCAGGAAGTAGCACCTCTGGTTTGGACAGCTACAAGGAATGGCAGAGACACTGGGCCACAACTATTCCAGTCTGCTAAAACATCAACATGGGACTGGCTGCTGTTAGCATTGCTCACATGTACAGTGCCAACAATGGAAGGAGCCAGAAATACTGTTACCGCATCTACACCCACCAGAAATGAAATTAAGTGGCTCCAAATATTAATAAGCATAATCACGGCACTGTGTTTTGGATATCTGCTGACTGTACAGTCACAGAAATATGATGCATCCTGGGCACCATCCACTAAAATTCTCACATTAATATGGCAAGATTCACTGCCAACCAATACGGCCATTTCCAGAAAGCCTATGGAAAAATGACAAACAATGAAGAAAACAATTCACTTTAAAACTGCAGAGTTGTGGGGCTCCGGGGTGGCTCAGCGGGTTAAGCCTCTGCCTTCTGCTCTGGTCATGGTCTCAGGGTCCTAGGATCGAGCCCCGCATCAGGCACTCTGCTCAGCAGGAGCCTGTCCCCCCCACTCCCAAACCCCAACTACTTGTGATCTCTCTCTCTGTCAAATAAATAAATAAAATCTTTTAAAAAAACAACAACTGAGGAGTTGTCAGGACAGGGATGTAAATAAGGCAAAAGAATGTGACGAAAGTGGGACTGACTGAAGAGATTATAGGACTGTCAATACTGGGGTATATATATATACGACTAAAATGGCACAAAATGTGGAGTAAATAATTGTAAAACACAAACAAAACACCAAATAACAGAAATCAACTAAACAAAAACACCTGCAGGACTAAACTAAATAAACAGAATATTCGTGTACACACAGAACTTGAAGACAAAATAATGAAAAATCATCTATTTTGGCCATTGAAAAGTAAGCATCCTCCAGTCCTAGCCTTTAACTACCAGGAAAATGATGTTCTCAGCCTGCTTGGCGGTAGAGTAATCCTCTTGAAACCACTGACACAAAAGTCATTCCCGGTGAGTAAAACAATCAAAGCTTTAGTTAGGTTATGTTCACTGTGCACAGGACAATCTGCCTTCTATTTATTAAAAAGAAGTCCAAATATTTATGAAGCTTATGTTGTGGCAGCAAATTCAGGTTGGGACTAATGACCTAAAGAGTGGGCAGCAGCAAAACATCTGCTAGGAACAGAGGAGATCCTAAGGATGGTTTTTCGGATAAAATTCAGAAATGCAATATGACCCCATATGAACGATTACTTGAAATCAATGTTAATGGGGGGGCCTGGGTGGCTCAGTCAGTTAAGCGTCTGCCCTCAGCTCAGGTCATGACCTCAGGGTCCTGGGATGGAGCCGCACACTGCGCTCCTGTTTAGCAGGGAGTCTTTCCCCTCCACCACTCCCCCTGCTTGTGCTTGCTCTCTCCCTCTCTCTCTCTCTCTGTGTCAAATAAATAAATAAAATCTTCAAAAGAAAAAAAAATAAGGAAATCAGTGTTAAAACCTCAAAAAACAGGTAATTTGATAAACCAAAGTAATGCTATGCAAAGTGTCGTAAAAAGATCAACAGCCATTCTTCCAGTGTCAGCTCCAGAACTCCCTCCAGGAAGCTGGCTCGGCCCACTATAGCCCGCAACGGTTTTTGCCAACTGAACTCAAAGCCCCATTAATGTGGCAAATTACAATATACCCTAGTGGCATCTATTAACTTTTCTTTAATCATGTTTTGTCTCTTCAATTAGACTGTAAGTTAATTAAGAATAGAGAACTTCTGACATTTCTTCTGTAGCCATCATATCTAATACCATGCAAAGGTGATTAAATAGTCGATAATAAATTTAGGTAATTTACCACACTAATAGGTTACTATTAATAGGGGGGGAGAAAAAAGCACATAATCCTGCCAGTAATTATGAAAAAGCATTTGACAAATTTCCACCTCCATTCATACTAAAACCCACTTCACAATAGAAAAGGACATCTTTTACAAGAATGCCCTTCATCCTTCACTGAATTTAAGGCATTTATCTAAATAAATGCATAAATAAATCAGCAGCCTGAGGCGAACACCATACCTAAATGAAAAATGCTTTAAAGCCTCCTCTTTATAAGCCAGAAGGAGATAAGAAAATCTGTTGTCACCAAATCCTCTTCAAAATTGTCCTGGAGACCCAAGCCAGTGCAGGAAAATAAAAGGAATAAAAGATAGATACAGAAAATGAGAAACAAACTTATTTGCTGATGAAATTAGTGCATGCAGAAAAACCCCAGAATATACAGGTAAGTCATCACGACTAACAGCCTAGCAAGTTTGCCAGATACAAAAATCAATACACAAATGTAAATTTCTCGTATTTAACAGGTACCACTGTGGATTATATAGAGCGATCCATGTATGACAGAAGCATAAAAAGGAAACAGGCAACAGAACATTTAAGACAGTGACAACCTGTGGGTGGAGAGACAGGGGGACAAGTGCAAATGAAAAGCAGAGGAGCACAAAGGCCCTGGTGGTGGTCTGTTCTTTGATGTGGCCGGGGAGGATACCAGGATTTGCTGTACTGTTCTTTAAAAACTACATGTGTATGTCCTATACAGATTTTCATTTTTCATGGATTGCACAATAGGGAAGGAAAGAAGAACGATGGACAGAAACGATAAACTCCTTCAAATGCTGAGATAAAAAGTCTACCATGGAACCCTCCCTAGCAGGAGGATGTTAACTCCACAGGTGACATCCGCAGTACATCTGTAAGAGTCTGTAACAGGACAGCATACGTTGACTCCTTTTGCTAAAACTGATGAGTCATTGGTCACAATGCAGATGGTTTATGGCTGAAAGGCAGGACTGAAAACACTAGTATTTTCTTATTTGGAAAACAAGAGTTTCACAAGATTAAATTTCCTCTAAAATGTTTAAGTACTAGGTTGGAAAGCAGAGGAATCCACTTTCACATTTCTTCAATTATTTGCAATAAAACAAGGAAATGTATCAAACCACAGAGGAAATTTTTCTTCCACACTTTGAAAATCTGGAAGGTACTACTTTTATGTATGACCATCTACCGTAAATACATTGAAATCCAAATTGTGCTATCGAGAAGTGAAAAAGCCAATTAAAGTGTCAACACTCCCAACACCAGCCAAACCACCTCTTGGCAAATGTGGACATAAATGTTTCCATAACCTATGTTTTTTAAGGTCACTAATTCTATAGTTCTACTCATCTCTGTTTTTAGAGACTGACTTTCTCAAGTTTGGAAGGGGCTGGAGATGGTTACTCAAACATGAGGGACAGTAGAGTAATTTTAAGTTTGGAAATTGGTCATGCTATGAAGCTCGGCTCGTGTCCACAAACACAGTGAGGGAAGGCGGAGCCGGAGGAGGATGAGGAAAACGGAGATCCAGAGACTGTCTGCAGAGCATCTGTTCCAACAACCCAGTTGTGGGCCTTCTCCGGGACCAGCAAACCTCCATCTGCTGTGGGAAGTTAACTGTTCCCCAGGTGGTAGGCCCACCTGTCAACTGACAGTTGGGCATGTGCCACGGAGAAGAAGGGCAGACACATTTTGGCACAGGCCTTTGGAGCATTTCTCTAACTTAATGGCTGAACAAGACTTGAGATGAAGAGATGAGGAAACAGGAGGGGGAAGAAAAAAAAAAAAAAAAAAGCCATGGGCCCTGCTGGACCCAGGCATCAGCTAGGGAATCTAGGTCACGCCTAGAACAGGCGTCTGATGGGGGATGCCATGGAGGGCGGGGAGCGACAGGGAACGGTGCCAGCCTCTGCCTTTCTGGGCTTGCCAGCCCTTGGCAGGAATTCTGGAAAACGAGACATCCCGAGTCAGACACATTTCCGTACATTCCTCTCCCTCCCCTGCCTCCAGCTACTTACGTGTATGGCTGATAGACAGACTGCCGAAGCTTTAAAACAAACAACACTAGGATATGGAATCTATACCTACTGACCCCAGAATTTTTGGGGCTAGAATACACATACAAAAGTAATCTCCTTTCAAAGCTCGATGCTGTAGATTTATTCCAAGTGATGCCCAAAACTTACTTGGAATTCTTTTGGTATTTGCTTCTAGAATCCTTGGCATATTCTTGTCAGTACCCTAGGTGAAGAAGACGTTTGGTTTTAAAGAATAAAATTCATTTGCCTGAACTACGTAAGCAGGTGCTCAGTAAATACATGTTAGTGAATAAACGAGCAAATGGATGAATGAAACACACACATATGACACTTGCACAAATTCATAATTAAATAGTGAGAGGTGACAGGAAAGCAAAAAAATAAAAACAACAAACAACAACAACAACAACAAACACAAAAACACATATAAAGGTTTTTGTGTCTGGCTCATATACCAGAGGCCCAATTCAATGGGAAAAGAGGCACAGCTTGAAATGAGACCTAGTAACAGAGCCTCTCATGGTAATCTTAAACATGAGGAATACCAAGCTCTTTGGCTTTGTGTTATTCCTGAAAGGGTTCATCTCTATTTCCCCCTAAGTCCTCCCCTGTCCTCTAGTCCTAAGGTCATTAAAGCACCAGACCTCAGCAAGCTTTCCTCTCCCTTACTGGGCTGGCTTCCAGAAGGATCTTTGACCAGGTCTCAGTCATAACCCCGACCTAGAGGATCCTCAGGCTGTTCTTTGCTCTGTTAAATCTTATAAATGGCATAAATCTTGAAATCTAGATATATTTTAATTAGAAAAATAGATCCAAATTATACCACTTATCATTTTTTCCTGCAACACAGTAGGTCATAAATTTTAAAAGTCTGTGCTTAGGAGACAGCATTCATACACACTGAGGCATTTTTTTTTTTTTTTTAAGTCTAACTGCTTCATAATTATATCCCATACACATACATACATTTTATAGGCACATTTCAATGCAGACATAAAGGAAGTATTCATAAAGGATGAGTGATGGACAAACACAAAGCCATGCTTTGATGTTAAAGATGCAGCCCTTTAGTGTTGAAAAGGACATGTAATTGAATTCTTGGTAATCGCTTAGAATAGTGTCTATTGTTGAACGTAGAACGCTCACAGAAGTCTCGTCTAGGGAGTTTGCTCCGTTCTAAGGTGCACGCTCCATGGCTCGACTTGAACATGAAAGACATCCTGGCACTGGGCCAAATGCTTGGGCCAGGGTGTTCTCTGGATCCCGACGGGCTCCCTCTGAGACCAAAGCAGCACCCCAAACCTGGCCTAACATGAACTGAAAAGACTTGGGCAGCCTTTGGGCCCAGGGTGAGGATGCTCCAAGGGCCTCCTGACTCTCTCCACACGCTTTGCACATGTTTAGCAACTCTGATAGCCATCTTTCCTCAATAAAGAGCAAGCATTTCCTTTAGTGGCTCTTCAGATTCTCATAATCCAAAAGGCAGAAGGTGTTGTAAAGGTCTCCAGTGCAATTATGCTTCCTATACATATTCTATCCATTAAAAGATGGACAGGGTTGTCAAACCTCTTCTGAAATATTAATTATGGAAGTAATTTCTGAAAAATGTGCAGAAAGGACTTTAACTTACTCTTTCCTCTCTTAAGGATCAATGTTATACATTATTTAAGTGACTCCTCTAAGAGGGAAGTTTAGAATATATTCTGATAGGTATCAAGGGTCTGCTATAGAAACAGATTGATTTAAGTACTAGTTTATGTGAATACATATACACCTATGTTTAAAAAATCTGTACCTTTAAACATAGATGTATTTTCAGTGTGGTCTCCATGTGAAGGTTTCTCAACAGGGTTTAGTCTGTGTAACAATTAGTGAAACAGATGAAAGGCATTTCAGATGATTACCCCAGAGACACAATCGTTCTCAAGGCTGGATGCATAAACGCCATACAAGGCCAGTAGATACATTTTTGACATTTACCACCTGCCTTAGCAAATGTCATACCAGTTAATCTTGATGTTCACCAAATTTCTGAGGTCTACCGCGACTTGTTTCCTAAGGCTTTTGATTTAGAGCTTCTTAGAAATGGCCACATGTCTCCAATACAGTAAATGCGCTTCCATTTTTTAAAGTGTACAGAAAAAAAGAATTCTACAAAATCTTGTCAGAAATGTCTGGATTTTGTCTTCATAGGACATCATGAAAGAATTTTAACTCAAGAGTCACACAAAGAAAATCGAAACAAATAAAAACAACCGTAACAAAAAAGGTAACAGGGTACATAATTCAGATAGGTATTTTAAGTGACCTGCCATTTTCTCGGACTATGCTCCTAAAGATTTTTGAAGTGTTTTTAGAAATGCTATCTTAATCTGTATCTTTTATTTTATCCATCTTTATAAGCCACTGTTAGCTTACTATGAAGACAACAGTTTTGAAAACTGCCCCCTTGGAACAGTGCACCAAGGAAGGGAGCTGCTCCGTCGTGATCAGTATGCAGTGCATGGCCAGGCCCACCGCAGGCATGGAGTCTTTAATCTGACAGTATTTACAGAGCACCTACTATGTTTGAGGAGCTGTACCAGGTATCTACGCATACACCAGTCATCGAGACAGATCCCTTTCCCCAGGGAATTATCTGCCAACACAATAAAAGGCAGATCGGCAGCCTCTTAACAAGAACATCAGCTACGTCTGGAGTAGAGATACGGTGCCATTCTAGTACGCAGAGGAAACGGTGGTAGAGTTAAGACTCAGAATTCTTTTGAGAGTGAAGAGATACTCTCTAATGTGTTCTATCCCTCAGTGGGCCTGCAGCATTTTATAGAGAGGGAGAATTTAAGGAATCCACTGGCACTTTGAGGTCAGAGGAGTTGACCTAAAATGCCAGTCTGCCTTGTCCTCTCCATCACATTCCCTGGGGGGGCAGAAGTATTTCATAACAGGTACTAAAAAAGGGAACTATTATCTGATGCAAAAGTACATTTTAAACTCTGTGAAGTGGGTGCCTGGGTGGCTCAGTGGGTCAAGCCTCTGCCTTCGGCCTAGGTCATGATCTCAGGGTCCTGGGATCGAGCCCCGCATCGGACTCTCTGCTCAACAGGGAGCCTGCTTCTCCCCCCGCCCCCCCCCCT